>NC_041385.1:767378921-767380955 GCF_002162155.2 Triticum dicoccoides
GGAGGGGGCGGCGGGGAACGGCGGCAGGGAGGTGGGAGTGAGAGGGGAGGCAGAGAAGGGGAAGGAGAGTGGGATATTTTTTTTCTCAGCTGCCGAGCGGCAGAGTAAATATAGGGAGAACCTCGACAACTGAGAATAATTTTACACCTCTAACACTGATTGGGGATCGATTAGAAATGCCCTTACATGCTGAACCTGAGCATCAACGCGACTCTTGAAAAATGAAGAATTTGGTCTTACTGCGAGGAGCAGCAGCTCACCTAGCTGAATCATCGAATGTACTGCACTCATGAGGACAACACAAGAAAAATAGAGAATCTTCTATACCTAATTTAATAGTAAAGGGAGGTGCATTTCTTCAATTTTTTGATCCGTTCATCATCGAAAAGGAAAAATATATATTCAATGTGGTAGCAAATTTTGTGTGTCCGTCTGCTGAAAAAATCGTTTGTCTAGAATTTCGTACGTGGGTCACGTGCGCTGTGGCCTAGAGAAGCCAGCCCACTTATTTTCCTGCCCATGCAGCTGGGAAAACCCTATTTACCGCACTATGCGGTAAATAGTTGGAGCTTCGCATGGGCGCCCAAGACTAGCCGACCCGCTTATATTTATCTCTGTTTTTCTATTTTTATTTTTCTGTTCCTTTATATTTTTCTTTCCTGTTTCTTTTTTTCCTTCCAAGTTTATTTTTCCTTTCCCCCTTTTTTTCCTTCCAAATTTATTTTCCCTTTTTTCCTTCCAAATTTATTTTCACTTTTCCCCCTTTATCAAGAATTTTAAAAATGCATTTATTTTTTATAATTTTGAAAAATAATCTTATTTTATTGAAATATTAAATAATTAAATAAACTGATTGCATTAAAAGAAGCATTTTCTAAAATTGTTTGGAATGTTCAATACATGTTCCCGTTTTTAATAATTCTTCGGAATTTCAAAAAGTGTTTGTGTTTTTATTCTCATGTTTTCAATTTTTTTGTTTTAACTGCAAAAAATGTTCTCATTTAGAATTTTGTTTGTGTTTTTCCCGAAATGGATGGAATTTTCAAGAAATTGTTCACATTTTTAAAAAATATTTGGGATTTCAAAAACTGTTCACGTTTAAAAAATATTTGGCAATTCATAGTTATGATTATTATTTTGAAAAGTTCAGAAAGAATCAATAAAAAAGAAAAAAATGTTTCAAATCTTACACTGTTGTATGTCTTAGATATTTGCGCTGGCGATGGACTAGCAGGACCAGTTTGTTTGAATGGCTAGCGCTACGTGGTCGAGTCTTTGTGCCAGTTTGATTCTTCAACGTGCCTTTTTTTCGAAGTTCTACTCGTGCCTTACAAACACAGTATGTTTTGGTGCCTGCTAGTGTGCTGGCCGAGATAAACCATAATAAAGAAGGGACATGCACGTCTGGTTATGCGCTGATTATGCTAATGAAACGGAATTTATGCGTTACGGTTAGTAATCCATCCGGTTATGCCATCGTATGAGAGAGTGATTGAAGCAAGGTCGCCGGGCAGCCACCAATAGTGAGAAGACTGCAGCTCCTCGCTGCAGAGACCATTTTTGATAGACACATCAATTATCTTTCTTGTTGCTTCTCACAAAAATAATTTTCTTTCGTTGCAAGCACGGGCATATGTGCTAGTCTATACTCATGAGGACTGTAACAGTACAATGTGCATACCAAATCCAACTATTTAGGAAGGCAAGCTACCTATCCATTTGATATCCCTCCCACGTCGCCCCGCGTGCGACGGGGAGGGCGACCACATCGCCGCCGCCAGAGGCCTCCTTCGCCCCGCTCCTCCCCCTCGCCGCTGCCACAGGGTGCGGCTAGGCAAAGCCTATCTGGCGCCGGCGGCGGTGGGGCGTTCTCATCTCCTCGCGCGGTGGCCCTGATGCGGGACGGGGCGGCCACGCCGGGATGCGGCGCGGCGGCTCTCCGGCGCAGCCTTGGCGGCGGCAGAGCGTGGGCCGTGTGCCAGGCGGCGCAGTGGCGGCTCGCCTCGTCTTCGATCTAGATCGAGCGGGTGAGGT
>NC_041385.1:767381293-767386940 GCF_002162155.2 Triticum dicoccoides
AGCGGTGGTGCGGAGCGACGTGCTCGGCCATGACGGCCCGTTGTGTAGGCGGGCGACAGTGCCTTGGCGGCGCAAGAAGCGGGCGCGTGCGATGGCATGCATGGCGGATCTGGCCTGGCGGTGCTTGTGGGCTATGCTGCTCCTTCGGCGGCGGCTTCGGGTGGTGCCATGGGCCTGCTTCGTCAGAGGGGATTGGAGGATGCCGGGGCGGCGGCCCCAGGCCTGACGCTGCCGGCGGATTGGTCGTTGTGCGTGGATCTTGTTCCTACTTCGAGGATCCACGCCGAGTTGTGGTGGTTCTGCCGACGAAGCAGGAGGTGCTGCGGCTGGTAGGTCACTGAGAGCCGGTGGACGTCAACCATGGGGATTGCATGTTGTGCAGTGCTTCGGATCTGCTCGGATTCAGAGGTGTGGTGGAGCTTCGGGCGAAAGTCCAGCCTCGACCTTGGGTCGGTGCCGGCAACGGCGGCGCCATTGGCGTCGTTCCCCTTCTTGAAGGCGTTGTCGTGGAGCTCCATTGCACGACTCTTCGGGAGAAATCTCTAGCTTCGGATGGTCGAAGCGGGCGATGACAGCGGCTACGTCGTTTCCTTCTTTGAGGCATCGCCTTGGAGAGTCAACATACTGCAGTTTGCACGGATCTCTTCGTCGTCAGGGACAGTGGACGTCGGGGCGGCGGCTCCGGGTGGTTTCTGGTTGTGCGTCGAGATGGCGATCTCGGGAACAATGTGAGTCGCAGCTCTATGAGGTGGGGCTCTATCTCGACATTGGTTGGGTGGCATCCTTGTCCCGCTTGGGCGGTAGGGGTGTCGGCTCGGTCGATGCGCCCTAGAGGGGGCGATCTGACTTTACGCCGGGGCGACGGCCCCGGATGTGGTGCGACGTTCGTGGTCTGCGAGCGGTTGCCCTGAGCAGCATGGGCTGCGGGCAACTGGGTTGTGCGGCGTTGCTGCTCGAGGGGAGCGGTGGTATGTCGGGGCGGAGGCCCCGGAAGTCGGCGCCGGTCGATTGCGCTAGGCGCGACGGAGCGGTGGATGTCGGGGCGGCGGCCCCGAGAGAATCACTGTGGCGACCATACTTATGTGGCAACGATGATGGTGGGAGCGATGTCGGTGACGCGGCAATGGTTTTGATAGTCTGCTCTTCTCCGGCGTGTCCATGGTATTGCCTCGGTTTGTTTGCTGCTGTGGAGTCGAAACTGCAGCGGCGGGGCCCTATGGTGTACGATGACTGGCTGCAGGTGGCCCTTTAGGCGATCTTCCGTGGCGCCAGCCGTGCCTGGTTCTGTTCTTCTGAGTTCTCCGTCAGAGTTGGAGCTGCATTGTCTGGTCGTAGGTCGACATGTTTCGATTAGGGTGGGCTTTGCCCTGTGTGTTTCAGTCTTCGGGTGTGGGCTTGGCCCTTATTACTCTGGTTTTTGTCCGGTTTTCCGTAATTAACTGGGCAATTCTCTTCTGCTTCGAAAAAAATAAAAATTCAACTATTTAGTTGGTTATGCTCTCCGTTTCTCCCATAAATGGTAACATCACAACGGAAAACAGAGCAAAAATGTAAATAAATTCCAAACCTCCCAGTTGTAAGAACAGACATGAAGGTCATGTCTACAGGGCCATCCTCCATGTCTCGCTCTCAGGTATTTTTTATCTTCTGCTACATTGGTCAACCCACATTTGCTCCGCCAGGAAGAAGAAATGGAGATGTCAGAACGTATTGGTTTGGTTCAGAAAAATATGCACATGGCAATATCAACACATCTTTTACAATCAGTTAAAAGATTGCTTCTGAAATCAATTTCTACTTGCAAGATGCGCAAGGCAAAGCCTGCAGTAACGAACTAATGGGAATTGGCACAGCTGGAAGAAATGGTCTCTTTGGTGGTGAATTGTTGATCAGCCTAATGTCTGGAAGGCAGCAGAGCAACTTTTGGCTTCTTCACAACGAACGCTCGCTGCATCACCATACACACACTGGTCAGAATTGATAATTAAAAAAAAATCTTGAAGAGCCGGCTGGCTGTAGCACTTGGTCCATCAGCCTGACGCCGCCAGGCAGGATGAGTGGTCATCTGAAGGAGACTACCGCGGTCGACTTGAGTCTGGGTGGTCGACGAACCACAATAGTATGTCTCGTCTTGTGTGTACTACTGTACTATCACCTGGAGACTACCCAAGATGTGCGAGTGAGGGTTGACCAATGTGCAAGCAGTCATAACTCGGAACACAGGAGGCCACTATACGGCGAGCTATTAGACTAGCCACAATGGTGTGTAAACATACACCAGTAACATACACATATCCCTAGACTATGTTAAGTGTGGTAACATGCAAAGCATCATTTATTAGGTTATAGGCTCATATTGCATTGGGACATGTGATGTTACAGTAACTATCTAAGTTACTATAACTACCTCTCTCTTCATTAACTCACCATCACATAAGCAAATTTGCTGAGTTGGACTCGATGTTACTACTGAAGTTACTACCACTATGGCTAGTCTTAGGCTAGCCATAGTGGGGTAACTTAGGTAATAACTTAACACATCCCAAGACAATTTTGCTTATGTGACATGTATTTAATGAGGAAAGAGGTGTTTGTGGTAACATAATATGTTACTGTAACATAGCATTTCTCGAGGCAAAATGAGTCTATGCGCTAATAAATGAAGTCATCTATGATATTACTACTATGTTACTTTGCACTATGAAGATAGTAATTTAGACTAGTATCAACTATGACCAGCCTTACGGGGCATTTACGGGCGTTTTACGGGGCTAACGGGCGCACCCACCTATTAAAATTAGGAGGGCACGGTTAATGAGTAGGAGTTAGTTTTTTAGCCAATAAAAACTGGACAAGTCAGCTGGCCCGTGAACTCCGTATCAGGCAGCCCGTGAATCTAGCATTATTGGTCCATCACTTCCCCCCTCGTTCCTCTGCTTTTTCAGAAGTTGAACCTAGGTCTTCTTCCTCTCCTGAGGCAATTGGGCTCGGCGACAGCATAACAAATTTCTCACTGCTTTTCTGAAACAAAAAGTGGAATTGAAGATTGATTAGTTGTAGACATTTTGTTTCAGCTCAGTTGCCGTGGAGAAGTTGCTCAGCTCCGCTAGCCGCCGCGACTCTCGTGGCTCATGGACTCGCGCGTAGCGCGCGCTCTCTCTCTCTCTGCTGCGGTTGAGCAGAGGTGAAACGACAAGCGTGCTAGCAGAACATGACAGGGTGCGGCCGCGCAGGGCGATGCAGTTTTTTTTTCTTTGAGAAAGAGGTCTCTGCGTCGAGCGATTCACACTCCATCTTTATTATGTTAAGGTCTTACGAAATAAATACATGAAACAACTCAAAGCCACCATACTAACGAACACTATCGCCATACCAACATAGTTTATGATGTGCCCTGACCTCGCACTAGCACACACATAAAATTCGGTAGCCTCACCAAGCCGCCGCCTGTGAACCGATCGAGGGCACCAACAAGTCTAGTAGATCCTCAGTGTGCACCGCATGCACACTCTCTTTGATCTACCATCGCTATCTTTCGTCGTCCCATCCTTCGGAGTGACCAACGAATTGTCCTTGCCAGGCCCTTCTTCGTCGACGCCACCACATCGTCAAACAACGCCACCCTCATACGCGCGGCCATCAACACGCACCCAACACCGAGACACCACGCCGCCACACCGCTGAGATCCGCTGCTATCAATGTTGAAGATGTAACACCGCTCCACCCCTTGACTCCTCCAGTCAGCACCTACTCCAAAGCAATGCCCCGAGGAGGAAGAACTACATCGATGGTGCCGCCATTGTTTGATCCGGGAGACCCAGATCTAGGTTTTCTCCCGGAGCATCGTGAGTGTGGTGACGCAAGCTACAACGACGATGCCTTGGCAAGGAAATGACCCGGAGACACCGCCATCGTCCGCCATGACAGAAATCGACACGATTTTCACTGGTTGTTGCACCACCCCGATCTCCCTGCTGAGTGGATCCATGCAGAGGGTCGCCATGAAGACGTACGCTGCCGCCGCCGGTGATCCCTACAACCAGAGCAGACTCCTAAAATGATGCCCTCAAGAGGGAGTACAATGCAGAAGCACCGCCATCGCTCGATCCCGAGAAGATCTAGGGTCTCCCCCGGAGTTGCCTGCGCCGTCGTGAACCCCATCACCTCACCCCGCGCCGGCTGGATCTGACCGTGGACCATCACGTCCACGTCCACCTTGTGCAGTATATCAGATCCTCCATGACGCTCCTACATCGCCGCCGCCACTGCGCGCCACTGGCAAGGAGCGAACCTACGCACCGCAGCGACCCAGATCCATTGGCGAGCGCTCCCGCTTGTCCAAGATGCCCCGCTCCAGCCCTGCACCGCAAGAGAAAGGGGCTCCTTCGCCACGGCCGTCAGTTGCTCGGGCTTAGCCTGGCGGTCTCCTCCAGCGATGGTGGAGCGGAGGAGAGTGGTGCGGCGGCTCTCGTGGCGGCAGTGATTGTGCACCATCGAGTCGCCCGAGCCGGAGGACGATGCGGGGGCCGAGCGACATAGGGCGCTACTGCAAGGGAGGTTTTACCCAACATGGGTGTGGGCATAGTCTCTGGATTGGCCCTCCACCCTGCTCAACATAGACATAGTTTTAGGCTCATATAACTTTATATAGCCGCAATGTCTTTTTTTATACCTTTTCAGGCTGTCCATGTTAACTGTGTGCATTCTAGTCATGAAGAGGTCGGATATCACTCCATATGCAATATATCAATTTGATGCTACATTAATAAAAGCGCTCTTCAATAAAAAAAACATGCCAGGACCATCTAGATGGAAGAGTAAGGCGGGGAGATCTCTTGTTGGACGTCCGTTGGCGTCAAATAGGAGAAGCTACGCCCGAAAGCAAGGGGAAATGGGCCGTTGGCGAGCGATTTTTTGTTTTCTCTCTTCATTTTTTAGTTGAATTTTCTCCAAAATAACTAGCATTGTTTTTATGGAGGTAAATATTAAAAACCTTATTTGAAATATTTTTAAAATTGTTCAATATGAGTCTAAGAAGAGTTTAGTATATATTAAAAAAAGTTCACTGTATAGTAAAAACATTTCACCATATATATTAGAGAAATGCTCAATGTTTATTCAAACCTTATAACAAAAACAAGTTCACCATATATTCCAAAAGTTCAACATGTATTACAAAATTGTTTAGTGCGTATTAAATAAGGTTCTTCATGTATTAATTAATTGTTCACCATATATTAACAAATACTTGACCATGTACTAAAAAATAAAAAATAAATAAGGAAAATATAAACATAAAGAAAAAAGGAATGAAAAAGCAAACAACGTATGTACACTGCCAAGTTGTAGCACCCGGCCCAACTGTCCTTGCTAGTGGGCGCCCGTTCGACGTCATCGGGCGATAAAGAAATAGGATTCACGGAGGGTGGGGGGCAGTAGCGATGCCAGGTTGAAGTGACACCCCAAGCAAACAACGTATGTACACTACCAAACAATGCAAAATACTGTAGACAGCGGCGGAGCTAGCGACAGATGACTGAGGGGGCAAATGACCAAATATATTTTTTAAATGGGTCAAAAACTCCATTTCTCTCAATTTATGGCACTCAAATACAGAGTTCCTTCACAAAAAGTCCAAAAGCGGAG
>NC_041385.1:767387403-767397918 GCF_002162155.2 Triticum dicoccoides
GCCACCTGCAGTAATACACATAGCTCCGCCAGTGACTGTAGCTATGCCTATAGCCAATGAAGTGTCAGCTAGCCACGCCCTAGGCCAAGGCCCTGGCTACCTGAGGCTGGCTCCGCCACTAAGTAGGTGGGGGTGGTGCCTCCAGAACAGGGTCACAATAATGCTAGACTTACGGAAAGAATTTATGCGCTGGTGTTACGGACATGGACGTGGGCTTGTGCGGGTGGCTATAGTCAACAGTTGCTCCGAAAACATGCATCCCATTTTCACAGCAGTGCGCCACATCAGTCTGTAGGCTCCGTCCGTAGCAATTTGTCCGTAGATGTAGCACTATTGGTCTTATCGGTTGGCTAGTCACATAAGGAGGGCAGCTAGCCCGCTCACATTCGAGCCTTGACTAGCGAGTGGTACGTAGAGATTTCTTCTATAAATATATGAGCTGCCTCAAAGAACTAATTCTGGATGCTTTTTTTATTAATAATAAAGCAAAGGGGCTACAGAGGAAATGGTCCAGATAGCCCGAGCATCGTGGTCAAACCCATCACGGAGGGATGCTACGAACGTGGTGAGCGGGCAGACGTGCGTAACTGACGGTTTGCAAAGGTCACTGGGTCGCGCTGCCGCCCCCCTATATTGGTGTTCACGTCCTATATCAGTTGTTCATCCGTAAGTTGTAAAGTAAAATTACCCTTTGGTTGGTTTTGTACTCCATGCGTCCAAAAGTACTTGTTGTCAAAATAAACAAAAACGATGTATCTAGTACTTGTTATCAAAATAAATAAAAGGAAATGTATCTAGAAGTATTTTAGTTCTATATACATTCTCTTTTGTTCATTTTGATGACAAGTATTTTCGGACGGAGGGAGTAGTATAACTCAAATTCAAGGCTGCATTTAGTTTCTTGATCGAACGGAGACACAAGTATAAGAAAACAGAGTTGTTGTTGATACACATGCGAAGATGGTACACGATACATCAAACCGAACACCTTGATACTAAATCGACGATGGTCCTTGGTTGTCACACGCACACAGGCACGCACACCACACACTAAAGAACTAATCAATTATTGTAGCCTACACTAAGATTTGCTCAAATAAAGCAGGCCAGGACCAATGTTGCAGCTTGTGCCATGGCGCGGGCGAGAGACGCCACGAATGGCCCTCCCATGGCGGATGAATGCTCCGTGGAGGCCGGCCCTGGCTCCGGAGACGGCGGCGCTTCTGAAGATGATGGATCCGTCGGGGACTCTAACGGCGACGATGCTGATGCCGGCGGCCGCTGCTCGGGGTCGAGGACTTTAATTAGGAGCTTCTGCCCATCCTTGCAGTGTCCGAGGTTGGAGCTGGCGAAGTAGACGAAGCCTGGCGCGTCGAGGATGAAGAGCGTTTTGCCATCCCTCGGCCCGGGGCCGGTGCCGATGCCCGCCGTCTCGTTGCAGTGGTAGTATCCAACCTTGCTCACCTTGATCACCGAGTCGTTCTTGTACACGAACTCTGCATGCATGCATGTCCATTTGCATTCACCGCAGAAGGATTAGGTCGATTTGGCCTCCAGATGGCAAATCAATGGAGCAGAAGACCTCGCGTGCGCGTGATCATCAATTACTACGTACCGACGGAGTCCCCGACGAAGAAGGTTATGTTGGACGCCCACTTGACGTACGCCATCTCCTTGTCCGCCTTCGGGGGCACGCGCCACCCTTCAGGGCCGCCGACCTTGTACTGCTTCCCCTTCGGCGCCGCGGACGCCGTCGGGCAGAGGACGACGAGCACCATGACGAGCGCCGTGAGACGGATCACCAGAGACGCCGCCGCCGCCGCGGCCATGTAGATCGTATCAAAACCGAGCCACGGGCGCCCTCAGAACGTTCGCCGCCCGCCGCCCGCCGATGATCTCCGAAGAAGAGGAAGTGGTGTGTATGTGTACTGTGTCCTACCGGCGCGCGGAGCCAGGAGAACTGATAGGATGACGAGAAATTTATGGGGGTACTACGTCGATCGAGTAGTGCCGATCCAGAAGTGGTAAAACTGATAGGGTCGAGGGAGAGTGCATGCATGGTGAACTCAACCGATTGCCCATTGGCGGTTTGGTCAACTCGGCGTCGCTCGCGCGCGGACGGAGGTGGCGAACGTGGCGTTGGACTCTCACTAGGCAGTTTGGGCAACTTCAACCGGGCCGACCCAAACGTTCATTCGTTTTTTGTTTGTTTCAGGCGGCAAAACGGACCGCGGCGGACATGTGGACACGGGGCGATGCACCTAAGGATGCCAATTTTATTCATAGTACGGGTACCCGCAGATACCCTACCCGTATGCGCAGTGTATGGACATAATTTTATACCCATGAGTAGTACTCGTACCCTACCTGTCAAGTCATGTTTAGGGCACGGGCATGGCCTTGTATCCGTGGATATACCCACATCCTACCCATTTATACTGACATGTGGAACTTAATTAACAATGAAGTGTGTCGTGAGCTTGTGAACCTATATTAAAGTTATCAATAATTATCAATTTGAATTGAGATAATTGTTATATGCTCATCTAACACGTCATTAAGTAGTGATAAATGTATTTTTGTCAAACGTATTATCAAATGAATGTAAAATTGTGAATAACTTGTGTACTTTTTGATCTACCCGTTGGATACCCAGTGGGTATGGGTACCCGTCGGGTATGGGTGCGAGTAAAGTTTCATACCCATAGATACGGGTATGGATAGAATTTTGTATCCATTGACTACACGGTATGGGTATGGTATTGCTCCATCCGTCACATATTCCCTATCCATTGCCATCCTTAGATGCACCCCAACGGTGCTGCCGCATTTCAGGAGATTTCCGCTCCCGCCATTTCATCGAACACGTAGTAGGTGCGGTTGCCGCTGACGTCAATGACGAACATACATCCGATGTATAGCTGCCGTGGGAGGTCGACGAGCACGCACGAGAAGTCCTTTGCAAGAGCTCGTGGTCGGCCGCGTGGTGTGGCGGACCCGACGCTGTTGTCGAGTGCGATGGAGAGCATGATGACTTGTCGCCATCGGTGTGCGGCCCCTCACGGCGCAAGTGCGGGCACAACCGCTCCTCCTCTCGGTCCTGACACTCCTGAGCGTGAGGGAGGCCGATGAGCACGCAGGAGAAGCCCTCCACTAGAGCTCGTGGTCGGACGCGTCGCCTGGCAGACCTTACGCCGTTGTCGAGCACGATGGTGAGTGTGGTGACCTGACGCCACGGTGTGTGATCCTCACGGCATAGGCGCAACCAGTGGCGAATCTTGAAAGAAAATGAAGCGAGGGCTCAAAGTTAACAGCGTGAAGAAAAAGTCACTAACTATCAGATTTTTAGTTCAAATAAGGTTAAAATTTGTTGGCGTAATAAGCTATGGCGACCGCGTCAGATGCATGTGCGTGCGTGCGCCGGGCGTGTCGGGTGCGGTCCAGGCCGCGTCGAGTCCGTAGCGCGTGTGTACACTTGAGTCCGGTGCATAGAGCAGGGTCGTTGACAAGTGTGCCGGCCAAGTTTGCTAGATGCATGCAAGTAGTTTGTTGGAGCGCATCAAATGCTCGGCTGGGTTGTTGCCGTTGAGGGGATGATGCGCGGGTGTTATGAGTGCATGCATGTAGGAGTCAGTTGCAGGTAGTTAGCTAGTTAGTGGCCGGCGTGCGTGCATGGTGGCCGCGAGGTGGTAGCTATAGCTAGGTGTGTGTGCTAGCCTGGGTATAAATTGCCCCCTGTGGACTAGTTGTGGGTGGTGCCGGTGAGTTTCCGAGCCGTGGTATGTGCCACCAAGCCGAGTTTGTGCTCAAAAGGAAGAGAAAGCACCGTTCGTGCGGCATGGCACCGTTCATGCGGCATAGCGTTCGTCGTCTCAAATAATCCGTGTGCTCCTTCTTTCACCTTCCTATGTGTGAGTGAGTGAGTGAGAGAGAGAGCGCTGGTCCGGGGTTTGTCCCTACATTTGGTATCAGAGCCTCAAGATTCGAGGCTGTGTCGCACAATGAGTCTGCGACGAGCGTGGCGATGGAGGCTGCAGCGGCGCGGTGCGACACCATGAAGCGGCGTGGAGAAGTCTCGCGTTTGAGCGTGATGGCATCGACGGCGTATGTCGCCGGAACGCAAGACGTGTGTGGCTGGCGGGAAAGGAGCTCGGCATTTGTCGCAGAGAAATGCCAGCCATGTGTCGCCAAAGAGGAAGAAGCATGCACGATGGTGACTGGTGTCAACGCGCCAGGTCAAGTCAGTGGTGGTGGGGACCGGCGTCAGCGCGACAGGTCGAGTCCGTGGTCGTGGCGACGACGATGATGGGAGCAGCAGCGTCATTCCGACGACGGCGAACAGGCGACACGTCACAGCGTCGGGCGGAGGCATTCGAGACAACATCGATGACAATCCGGGTCTGCTGTAGGCTGTGGCTTAGGGGGTAATTGTTGGCGTAATAAGCCACGGTGACCGTGTCGGGTGCGTGTGCGTGTGTGTACACTTGAGTCCGGCATGTAGAGTAGGGCTGTTCGCAAGTGTGCCAGCCAAGTTTGCTAGATGGATGCAAGTAGTTAGTTGGAGCGCATCACATGCTCGGCCGGGTCGTTGCCATTGAGGGGATGATGATGCGCGGGTGCTATACATGCTTGCATGTAGGAGTCAGTTGCAGGTAGTTAGCTGGTTAGTGGCTGGCGTACGTGCATGCATGGTGGCCGCGATCGTGGTACCTAGCTGTGTGGTGCCGGTGAGTTGCCGAGCTGTGGTATGTGCCATGAAGCCGAGTTTGTGCTCGAAAGGAAAAGAAAGCGCCGTTCGTGCAGTGTGGCACCGTTCGTGCAGCATGGCGTTCGTTGCCTGAAAAAATCCGTGTGCTTTTTCTTTTACCTTCGTATATGCCAGTGAGAGAGAGAGAGCTGGTCCGGGTTTGTCGCTACAAAATTTTGATACTAGGCCGGCCTGAATACTACTCCCTCCATTCTTAAATTTAAGTCTTTGTAAAGATTTCACTATGAATTACATACGAATGTATATGGATGCATTTTAAGTATAGATTCATTCATTTTGTTCCGTATGTTGTCCACCAGTAAAATATCTACAAAGACATATATTTAGAAACCAAGGAAGGAGTAGGGCGTTTTGGAGCTCGGCCTCCATGGAGGCTGGATTTTTTGAAAAATTCAAAATTCACACTTTTCAGTTTCAAAAAAATCTGAAGAAAATCATACAAGTAAGCAAGGATGTTATGTGTGTATATGTAAAATTTGAGGATGAAATACCCTAATATGCGATCTGTGAAAAAAGGCAAATTCATAGGCTTTGAGGATGAATAGTGCATCTACTAAAAAGCCTCAGATTTGTTCTTTTAGTGTAGCACTCATTTTAAGGTGTTTAGTCCTGAAAATTTACACACATATGCTTTATGTCTCTAAGTATGTGTATATTTTTTTTAAATTTTTTTGAAATGTGAAAATTTGAATTTTGATCAAGTCAAACTCGGGCTCCATGGAGCCCGAGCTCTAAAGAGCATTTTCGTCGAGGAAGTAGTAAAAATAGAAATCCAATTTCTTTGAGGGGGCTCGAGCCTGTCGAAGCATCCCCCCTCTCAGATTCACCACTGGGTGCAATAGCTCGATTTTTTTGAAACTATGATGATTTTTATAGCAAATTCGGAAACTATACACCCTAATGGAGAAAAATCAAAAGTATCACCCCGTCGGCCTCCTGTTGGCCGAAAAGGGACTTTTCGGCTTTCTGTTGGCCGAAAACGGACTTTTCGGCTTCCTGTTGGCCGAAGAGGGACTTTTCGGCCAACCGTTGGCCAAAAAGTACTTTTCGGCCAACAGTTGGCCAAAGAGTCCCTCTTCGGCCAACACTTGCTCTACTTTTTAGAAAATTCATATCAAATAGGATTTTTAGTATTTTAATTTGATTCTTTTTGCATTAGATTAGAAATTTTATGAAGTTTCTGTAGATATCAAGTTTGACTAGATTTCAAAGTTTAAATTTGAATTTTCATGAATTTTCTCAAATCACTAGATTGCCTATAATTTGAGCTAGGAGTATTCTTTTTAGATGATTCTTTTTGCTACTGGTTCTTTGTGACTTTGTTTATCAGTAGTAATTAATTGTTAAATTTTAGGATTATTTAAAATTAGATTTTTATGCCATTCTCTTCCTCCATTTTCTCCCACCATTTTATTTCCCGCCATTCTCTCCCTCCATTTTCTTTCCCGCCATTCTCTCCCGCCATCTTCTTTCCCGCCATCTTCTTTCTGGCCATCTTCACTTCTCAACTTATAAAACGAGCCTCATGGTGTCCACGGTCGTAGATAACATCGTCTGACACGGTATGTGTCTCCTGCGTCGGTGCTGCTGGTTGTCACGCCCAATATGCGACTCTATCCAAAAAGAACTCGAAGGTCCCACCAAGGATAGACCCGCATATTGAAACGCTTTTGCAAGGTGGATATCATTACATCAACATTACATAATAGATGGGGATACATCCAATAGGCATACAATGCCACACGAATACAACATCACAATACATCAGAGCATCATCCGACTACGGATGAAACACAAACAGAAACTCACACGACATCCACCCTGCTAGCCCAGGCTGCCGACCTGGAACCTATCCCCTGATCGAAGAAGCAGAAGAAGAACTCAAAGCAAGCAAGCATCGCTCTCGCGTCATGAACATCGCGGAACCTGTACCTGCAACTGTTGTTGTAGTAATCTGTGAGCCACGAGGACTCAGCAATCCCATTACCATGGGTATCAAGACTAGCAAAGCTTAAAGGGAAAGGAAGGGGTAAAGTGGTGAGGCTGCAGCAGCGACTAAGCATATATGGTGGCTAACACACGCAAATAAGAGCGAGAAGAGAGCAAGCAGAACGGTCGTCAACTAGTAATGATCAAGAAGTGATCCTGAACTCCTACTTACGTCAAACATAACACAGAAACCGTGTTCACTTCCCAGACTCCGCCGAGAAGAGACCATCACGGCTACACACGCGGTTGATGCGTTTTAATTCGGATCTGGTGTCAAGTTATCTACAACCGGACATTAACAAATTCCCATCTGCCTATAACCGCAGGCATGGCTTTCGAAAGATTATACCCTGCAGGGGTGTCCCAACTTAGCCCATGACAAGCTCTCGCGATCAACGAAGGAATAGACCTTCTCCCAGGAAGACCCGATCAGACTCGGAATCCCGGTTTACAAGACATTTCGACAATGGTAAAACAAGACCAGCAAAACCGCCCGATGCGCCGACAAATCCCGATAGGAGCTGCACATATCTCGTTCTCAGGGCACACCGAATGGGTCAGCCTACGAGTAAAACCAGCCCTCGAGTTGCCCCGAGGTGGCCCCGCAGTCTGCCCGTTTCGGACCAACACTTAGAGAAGCACTGGACCGGGGGAGCTAAAATAAAGATGACCCTCGGGTTGGCCGACCCAAGGGAAAAAGGATAGGTGGTGGTGAGGCAAATGGTAAAACCAAGGTTGGGCCTTGTTGGAGGAGTTTTATTCAAAGCGAACTGTCGAGGGGGTCCCATAAATCATCCGACCGCGTAAGGAACGCAAAATCCGGGAACATAACACCGGTATGACGGAAACTAGGGCGGCAAGAGTGGAACAAAACACTAGGCAAAAGGCCGAGTCTTCCACCCTTTACCAAGTATATAGATGCATTAATAATATAAGAGATATTGTGATATCCCAACCAAAATCCTGTCCACCATGGAGAAATCTTCAACTTCACCTGTAACTAGCAACGCTATAAGAGGGCTGAGCAAAGCGGTAACATAGCCAAACAACGGTTTGCATAGGAAAGGTGTCAAAGGTTAGAGGTTCATGGCAATATGGGATGGCTTGATAACCAGGTAATAGGTAGCGCAGCATAGCGATAGAACGAAGCAACTAGCATAGCAATGATAGTAGTGAGATCCAGGGTAGCGGTCATCTTGCCTGAAATCCCGCAAGGAAGAAGAACGAGTCCATGAAGAAGACGAACGGATGAAGCCGAACCAAGCGTAGACGAACGAATCCTCACGATCGCAACGTAACAGGAACTAACAAGAAGAAGCACACAACATGGTAAACACACCACACATGAACAAGGCATGATGCACGAACAAGCATGATGCAAGACAAGACTACATGAAGCTACTCATGGCAAGAGATGATGCAAACAAGAACAACACATCAAGGCAAGTTTAAATGAGGCCGGGAACAACATATAACAATTCTGGTAAGTCCTCATATGCATATTTCGAAATTGGTCCAGATCTGAACAAACCTTATGTTCAAGTTGTTAAACATCAAGTTAAGATGCACCAAGATGATCTACACGAGATTCTAGTCAAGTTTCATATAAAGTTCATTTAGTTCGGAGCTACGGCCTAGAAGATATGAGCAACACAAGTTAAACATGGCATTGATGCAAAATACACCCAAACATCAAGTAAACATACCAAAACAAGGATGCAACAAGTTAATATGAAACTATATGCGAAATCAAGCAAGTTTCATATAGAGCACACTCGAAACGGAGCTACGGTTCAACACATGCACTCTATACAAGTTATAGCAACAATCTGTCCAAAACAGCAACTAGGCATATTGCAAGCATCAAAATAATATGCTACAACACCCCAACATGATAATAAAAGGCATGGACATGATGTACAGGTAAAGCATAACAAAACATGAACACTGAGCTATCTCCAGAAATCACTAGAACATGCTCAGACACACATGGTAAGATTGCAAGTTATAACAATTTCAGACTTTGCAGAAAATAACATCACGATGCAATGTTCAGAGCTATCAAACAACATGTTACAGAAACTTATCATGGCAAACAAAGGCATGGCATGATTCTACTCAAAGCATAGATCAAAAGTCCCTTACTGACCATAAGCCAAAAAGGATCAGAAAATATGATGGCACCAACGTAAACATGGCAAGTTATATTACAGATTCATACATGGCAGGAACAGAATTATGAAGGCATATAAATGAGCTTGTGCAACTCACTACAGAGCAATACATGGCATGGCAAGGCAACCAACAGTAATAAGACATATTTGTGAAGCTAAGCATGGCAAGAGCAAGTCCATAGGGTACATGGAACACTAGCAACAATCATGGAAACAACTGAACTTAATGTTAACAGGCTGACAGCAACATTATGAAGCAACTTTGGAGCAAGATATGAACAAGCTACAACAAACTATAAATGCAACCAGGGGCATGTATGGTTAGAGGATGACATGTAGATCAAAACATGTTTATAGAACATCTTCAGATTATACATAGAATGATTAGTAGCAACATGTTTATATAGCATCACGAAATAACAGATTTAGCCTAGCAAAACAGCAACATCATGTACACTACTTAACAAGCTCGATTCACTCACCACAAGTCATTGCATGACAAGATAAGCATATCATCATCAAGAAGACATGTTTGTGAAACAAACCAAGTCAAGAACAAGTTCATAGCATGCAAGGGTCAACTACAACAAGCTTGGCAAAATCGAATAACATGTAAACAATCTGCCAGGAAACATTTTGAAGCAAAAGTAGAGCACGAAAATGACATGCTAGACTACTCCATAATTGCAACAAAGGGCATGAATGGATAGATAATAACCATATGTTCAAAACACCCTTACTGAAGTATCTTAAAATATGCATGGATCTCTCTGTAGCATCAAGTTTACATGGCATCAAAATAACAGCAGAACATGGACTAAAATCAGCAACATCACGATGCCTAGTTTGCATGCCTGTGCTAGTCACCACATTGATCACAAAAATACATGGTAAGCACCTCTGTAAAGAAGACATGGCATAGTTCAAAACACATGTAGACATCAACCTCGTAGGATGCACACATTAATCATGGCAAAAATGACAAAAGAGCTCGTTCTGTTAACAGACAACAGAAAACATCATGAAGCATTCTTACAACGATGATTCAGGAATCTACATGACCTCAAATGAATATGATGCAATGGAATGAAATGATACACTCGTTGAGGCGAATAATTTGACATATTACACGCCCAAAACGGAGCTACAGATGCAGAGATACGATGGCATGAACATGGCATGAAAATTACAGAAATATTCGGGACTTGGGCATTTTCAGAGGGGGGGAAAGTCAACCTGGGACGGAGGGATTCGGGACGGCGCGGTACAGGACGGTGACGAGGGCGTTTGGATGGCCGAGGTGGTGGATCTGATCCAGGCCACCGGATCCGGATCGGAGAGAGCTCCGGCGAGGTCGGGGCGGTGCCGGAGATGGACGCCGGCGAGGAGCTGCATCCGGGAGGCGGCGGCGGAGCTCCGGTGGCCGCAGGGTCGAGGGGCGGCGAGGCAGAGGTCCGGCGACGGTCGGGGCGGCCTGGACGGCGCTGGAAGTGACTGGCGGCGTGGGAAGAGACGGCAGGGAGCCGGGCGCGGGGCCGGCCGGAGGAACTGGGCGGCGGAGGAGCTTGGCGCGGGCCGGCCGGA
>NC_041385.1:767398423-767438736 GCF_002162155.2 Triticum dicoccoides
GGGCCAGCCACGGGCCCGGGCGGGGCGGCGGCGGCTGCCACGTGGCAGGCTCCGATTGGCTCAGGCGCGGCGGCGGACGCGTCCGGCTGCGGAGAGGGGGGATTTTCTAGGGTTTGCCCGTGAATTTCGGAGGGGGAGGCATATATATAGGCAGAGGGAGTTAGGAGAGTCCAAATGAGGCACGGTTTTCGCCCACACGATCATGATCGAACGACCGAGAGCATGGAAGGGAGTTGGATGGGTTTTGGGCCAGTTTGGAAGGGGTGTTGGGCTGCAAAGAGAGAGAGGCTTTACGGTTACCCGGTTAACCGTTGGAGTACCAAACGACCTTCAAATGGCACGAAACTTGACAGGCGGTCTACCGGTGCTATACCAAAGCCCCTTGGCAAGACTCGGTCCATTCCGAGAATGTTTAACACCCACTCACAACGAGAGACAAAAGGGGAACGCCGGAGGGCATAGGAGTGCCGGATTGCAAGACGGACAACGGGGAAAATGCTCGGATGCATGAAACGAACACGTATGCAATGCAATACACATGATGACATGATAAAATGCAACACGCAAGCAAATGACATGGCAACTACGGCGAATAACTGGCAGACACCTGGCGCATCGGATCCGGGGCGTTACACTGGTGGAGTGTGAAACACTGTCTGAGAGAAGTCATAAGTGTTTGCAGCTTCGTCATCATCATCGGAGAGTGTTTCACACTTACGACTTCTCTCACACAGTGTTTCACACTCCACATGAAGGCATCATACTCATCCTCCGTCGATGCAGCACTCCTTAGTGTGGCGGGAGAGAATGGCGGGAAAGAAAATGGCGGCAAAGAAAATGGAGGGAAAAAGATTGCGGGAAACTATTTTTTTTCATGTATAAAACGGCAATGGTTGTACATGATTTACAAGAAACTTTTAAATATAAACTCCTATGAAGCTCAAAACAAGTTTTCTAGTAGGATAAAAGAAATAAAATACAAAAAAATACTACACATAAAATAGCTACTGATAACTAAACAAAAACAAAAAAAATATGTCAAAAAAACTAAAGAATTTTTTTAAAGCAATTAAAATTAAAAGAAATAGCATAAAACCTATAAAACACTAAAACAGAACTGTTTTCATAAAAAACCTAATTTTAAATAATTATAAATTCGCCGATTAATTACTACTGATAAAAAAATTCACAAAGAACCAGTAGCAAAAAGAATCATCTGAAAAAATACTCCTAGCTCAAATTATAGGCAATCTAGTGATTTGAGAAAATTCATGAAAATTCAAATTCAAACTTTCAAATCTAGTCAAACTTGATATCTACAGAAACTTCATAAAATTTCCAATCTAATGCAATAAGAATCAAATTAAAATACTAAAAATCCTAATTGATATGAATTTTCTAAAACAGTAGAGTAGGTGTTGGCCGAAGAGGTACTCTTTGGCCAACTGTTGGCCCCTTTTTGGCCAACGGTTGGCCGAAAAGTCCCTCTTCGGCAACGATAGGCCGAAAAGTCCCTCT
Organism: Triticum dicoccoides; assembly: GCF_002162155.2. NCBI lineage: Eukaryota > Viridiplantae > Streptophyta > Magnoliopsida > Poales > Poaceae > Triticum > Triticum dicoccoides. The sequence continues at coordinate 767,399,942 of NC_041385.1, forward strand.
TCGGCCAACAGGAGGCCGACGGGGTGATACTTTTGATTTTTCTACATTAGGGTGTATAGTTTCCGAATTTATTATAAAAATCATCATAATTTCAAAAAAAATCCCAAGCGCTCATCCTCCCGGTCCTCCCTACGCATCATCACTAGCACCGTCCTCAAAGGTGCAGGAGGACGCGGTGTGCGGAGGCGGGCACACTGAGGTACAGGAGGACGCCGCTGAGGTGACTGTCCGCAGATGCGGGCGCGCGGAGGTGCAGGAGAACGCCGCGGAGGAGCGCGACGAGCGCCCTGGCCACGACGTCTTGGCTGTTCCTGTGCATGCCCACACGGTTCGAGCATGCAACCATGGCCGCCGTGAACCCATGCCGGCTCACTAGCAAGACTGCCGCCGCCTTCCACAGCCGCGGGTGCAGGAAGCGCTCGCTGGATGCCGAGCTGCACGCTCGCTGACAAGTTCCTCGACCAACCCTTCTCCGCCATCTCCTCGCCGCTGATCCTACCATCGTCCCTCTGCTCCGCCTCGAGCGACTGGCGCGTGACGGGTCTCGCATGAGCAGCAGCGAGATCATGCAGAAGTGATGGAGCTCGACGAGGTGCTGGTCCAACCCGTGGCAAGGTGATGGAGATTGGCAAGGTGCTGGTCCACCCTACGCCGGCAGCGCTCCAGCATGCCAAGCGTGCTTAGACGTGCTCTGTGCCGGCTTGGGTGGGAAAGAAAAAGAGAAATAGCAGGGAAGAGACGGGTGGGATTGGTGAGTGGCCCCCTTGCCTTTGGATGGGCAGAAGAGCTAGACCCCACATGCAGCGAACACAGACGGACAAGGAGGACACAAACAATGTATGGTCTGTGTCTACTTCAGACCCAAATTTAAAATATAAGACCAACTTCAACGGGGTGACCCAAACGGACGACGAATTTGTCCATTTTTTATTCGTTTGGGTCGGCCGACCGTCCGGCATCCACCCTGTTTTAGATTTGGGTCGACAATGCGTCCAACCCGCCGACCTATTTTCATGTCCGCAATCAACATTTTAAAAAAAGGCCCGCGGGCGTGGGGCGGGAGCGCGCGCGGGCGGGAGGGTTTTTTGGGGGAAAAATCATGGTGGCTGCCACCTACCGGCGGGCCCGGGAAGAGGAGTAGGTGCGCGTGCGTCCGTCTCGTATCCGCTCCGGCGCAAATCCGGCTCCAAATTGGACCGGGAATGGGTCGCCAGGCAGACGCCAAGCGGACGCGCGTCTGTTTGGGTCGGCGTGTTGGGCCGATTTTTGTGTCCGTGCCCATCCAAACGGACGGCCACAGACGAAATGAGTCGCCCCACTGAAGTTGCTTTAAATGGGTCCAAAGGAATAGAAAAAGAGAAGGTCTCTACATTGATTATGCGTGCCGACCAAAACGGATGCGGCGAATAAAATGGGTCCGCGCTTTGCATATGACGTTATGGTACATCCATAGGGTTTCCGTCCCGACGGCAGCATTATGTACAGGCCCAATAACCGAATGGCCGTACGTGGACACATATAAGGAATGTCTTTTTTTCTGAATCGTCTTTCTCGCAGTCCTGGTGTCAGGGCAATTTCACCGCTGACCTTCAAATCAGAGACTCCACAGATAGTGATGCGGGAACGGCCATCCAACCATGTCTTTCAAATGTCCATCTCTGTTTTTTTTCCTAAAACTGAAACACTTACAACAATTATAGAAAATGACACAATTCGTCCGTAAATAATATGCAAATATCTCTAGAACACCAATAGTTCAAATTTAAATATTACATCCAACATAACCTAATATTCAACAAGTTCTTTGAATTCACCAATTCCAAATTCAACGATACTAGAGTCAGAACTGGCACATGTCTTGCCACACATACTGTCCCTTGAGTTTCATCCAACAATGTATATGCGTGAATGGCATGCCCTCGTTCCTGTAGTACATGTCAGCAGTGCGTGCAGTCTATATAAAGTGTAGTGCAACATTAAGTGAATGAATATATTAACCAACATGCAGAGCAAAATGAAGCAAAACTTATGATCTCCATGGTCGTTGACGATGACCATAGTGTCTCCACTCGTGCAACCCCACCCCAAAACTCATGACAGAGTATCAGATGGTGTACCAATGATGCCATATAGACTTCACATTGTGTAGATGGATGAAGTGCATGTGGTAGGGCATAAAGTTCTTTCACACATGAAATGAACCATGCACGCGCTACCAAATGATCGAGCACCTTGAGTTTCTGCCTACAAAGTTTGTGGATACGTCCGTCACGCATCACACGACAACTCATTCTCTTTCACGGAGAACCCAGCCATTGTGCTTACTCTAGAAAACAACAAGAAGTCCAAAAAAAGTTCAATGACATTTGACCGAACATGTGTCGGGCGTGGTGTAAGCCATGGATGTCGTCGACACAGAGGAGGATGGTACCTGGCTGCGGAGGGATCCTGGATGGATGGCATCATAGTCCAAGGAGAGCAGCCACGTTAGTGGGGGGGAGGCGACTGGAGAGATACAATAGTGGCAGTGGACGAGGAGGGTGTGAATGCAAAGAAAGGGGGAAGCAGGGGCAGAGTGGAAGAAAAGTAGACCAGGAGGAGGCTTTGAGTGGACCATGGGTGCCAAAGTACTACGTGGCGGCGGTTCGGACTTCCACAAAGCCCCCCTCCCTCATGTTATTTGCCCGCGCTTTGTGGGAAAGTGGACGTCCGGACTGGTCCACAGACCGATGGTGTACCGCATTGAATGGCAAACAAGGCCATGATAGCTCGTCTAGACTGATGCTGGATGTTTAAAGGCTAGAGTTGGAGACGCCCTTAGCCATTAGTGATCTAGATATATTACAAAAGTTCATCAGAAGTACAATGCACCTCAAACATAATAAAAAAATACATCGATACTACGTGACCACCGGACGACCATTACCACCACCAGAACGAGTAACTGACGCACCGTTGTCGTCCTCCCTTCATTGGAGCCGGCTTGATCTGGTCGATGACAACTGAGAAGTCTTCGTGCATGTGCCCTTAAGGACCAGCGCCCTGGGAGCCGCCGTCATAGTCGTTGAACCCTGTAATAGATGAGAAGCACATGGCACCAAACCTCGTCACACGACGAGAAGTACGAACCTCACCAACCCAAGGTAATGGCAGGAATCTGCATTTAAGCTATGTCAGCTATGTCTAGGCAGACAACTCGAGGAGGATCGGAGCCCGAAGACAAACTCAAAGAAGCAGCACCGACTGATGGACCTAAATCTGGCATTTCTTGAGGTAGGGGATCCTAAGCTAAGTGTATGTGCATGATGGTAACAAGGACATGAGTTTTACCTAGGTTTGGGCTCTCCGAGGAGATAATACCTCACGTCTTGCTTGTGTTTATTGTGTTGGATGGAACAAAGTACATATGTTCTCCCTGGGATTATAGTGTGTCCTCAACGTGCCTTCCCTGGTTTATATAGATATCAAGGGGGTCTAGGTTATAACATCCTAATCGACTATGTACGAGGAAACAGAGTCTATGATGGACCCGACATCTTGGAGTACACGACAAGTCTTCTGGAGCATTTCATTCATGTATCGTGGGTCGTTCGATGTGGCTCACTCCTAAGCTGACATGGGGTCCTTGGCCCAGCCCACCAGACCGGTAAACGACATGATAAGAAACCCCCTAGTTAGGAAACTATCAGTAGCCCCTGAACCGGTCTTCCAAGTGTGGATGCACCTTAGTTCATCCAAGCCGCTCTTCACCTTTGGCCTTGAAAACTAGTTCAACGAATCATTCTTTCATAGCCAAGTCCTGATCATCGAATCACACGAACTACCTCGGTTTTTTAAAAGTGTTTGGATGCCCCGATGTTGAGTTGAACATCAGAAATGTTTCCGTGACGTTGTTCCTTCGGCGCGAAGTATTCTCGTGCTTGGGACATGATGATGACCCGGTTTGGCTCTGATAGCCTCGACCAGTCTTATCCACAAGCCCACTTGTGCACATGGCATTGCGGATCTGACGGGCAACATGACGTGCGCTTACTTATGTAACTCAAATTCAAGGCTATGTTTTAGTTATTTTTAAAATTTGATGACCTTTATTAAAAAAACATGTTTGTTACAAGAGAGGAGATTAAGAAGTCTGGGGTTTATTATGCACACCCTAGAGAATTTTCCTCTGTAACTAGCTCCAGCAAGCCAATGGGCAGCCACATTCCCTTCCCGAGCACAATGCACAATAGTCGCCCTGCCAAAATAATTCATCATCTTTTGACAATCATCCATAACAACCGATGTGGATGATCTATAATAGCTTGGACTAGCTCCATAGAATCGGAGTCCACCACCACTGACAAAATGCCTAGCTCGTCAGCGAGACGCAAACCATCGAGTAGTGCATATGCCTCCATAGAAGATGCATCGATTGCATGTTGTTTATATGAGCAACATCCTGCAATGAAGGCTCCTGAACTATCCCATTGTTGGTACCACACAATCATCAACATGATATATTGCATCCATATTCAATTTTATAACACCCTGAGCTGGCCTTTTCCATCTTAACTTCCTCATAGGTACCTTTGTTTTGGTAGCAAACACATTCGCAACGACCCCTCGTATGCTCATGTTTGTTCGTATCAGAGATCCACACTTGTTATCATGGCTGATTTTCTGATAATTCCACCATAGATACCATGCAGCTACCATAATCAACTCAGCTCCATTTGAGATTGGAATTCGTGCCTCCCCCGCAAGGTCCAAACACAACAACTTCTATAGTATGATTGAACCCGCACGCTCATGAGCTGCAGCCTCATCGATCGTGGGCCTCAACCCCAGGTCTTCCCACACCTCCCTTGCTCTTTCACAGGTAAATAACATATGGCGGAGGTCCTCAGGAGTAGTTTTGCACACTGGACATATTATAGGGGACTTCATATGACAGTTAGTTAGCGTACAATAGCATGGAACTATCGCATGTAAAACCCTTCCAATTAAAAACATGATCTTTAGGTGGTACTGTTTTGCCCGAAAGTTCTTTCCAAATTTGGTGAGGATCAACCCTCCCCTCGCCCAAGTTCAAACGAGCACTCGTTCTATATTCAGCCTTCCATGTGATATGGTATGCAGAACAAATAGTAAAGCAACCTGACTTTGAAAAATGCCATGAGATGAAGTCAGTTTGTCCATGAGATATCAATTTGTCCATGAGACAATAGAGAAAATTGGAAGATCCTTTCCGCATCGAATGGCAAAACATTATTGCGCACCAACTGCTCGTCCCAATTCCCTGATATTAGATCAACCAGGTCTTGAACTTTCTGCAGCAAACATTGCCCCACGAGGGGTCATTACCTTGTGGTCTTGTTGGGATCCACTGATACGCCCAAATATCAATTGAAGCACCACCCCCTGGTCCCAAATCGCCCCTTGTTTGAAAGTTTTCATACCTGCCATGTGTCTGACGAACCTTTTTTCAAAGTAGCATTCATCAAGTCCCCATCCTTGCAATATTTGGCACATAAAATCTGATCACATAACGAATTTGGGTCTGATAAGTCTCCAACATTGTTTTGCCAGCATGGCTTTATTGAAACAATGTGGTGTTGGAAATATGCCCTAGAGGCAATAATAAAAGTATTATTATTATATTTCCTTGTTCATGATAATTGTCTTTTATTCATGCTATAACTGTATTATCCGGAAATCGTAATACACGTGTGAATACATAGACCACAATATGTCCCTAGTGAGCCTCTAGTTGACTAGCTCGTTGTGATCAACAGATAGTCATGGTTTCCTGGCTATGGACATTGGATGTCGTTGATAACGGGATCACATCATTAGGAGAATGATGTGATGGACAAGACCCAATCCTAAGACTAGCACAAAAGATCGTGTAGTTCATTTGCTAGAGCTTTGCCAATGTCAAGTATCTCTTCCTTCGACCATGAGAGCGTGTAACTCCTGGATACCGTAGGAGTGCTTTGGGTGTATCAAACGTCACAACGTAACTGGGTGACTATAAAGGTGCACTACAGGTATCTCCGAAAGTATCTATTGTTTTATGCGGATCGAGACTGGGATTTGTCACTCCGTGTAAACGGAGAGGTATCTCTGGGCCCACTCGGTAGGACATTATCATATGCGCAATGTGACCAAGGAGTTGATCACGGGATGATGTGTTACGGAACGAGTAAAGTGACTTGCGGGTAACGAGATTGAACAAGGTATTGGATACCGATGATCGATTCTCGGGCAAGTAACATACCGATAGACAAAGGGAATTGAATACGGGATTGATTAAGTCCTTGACATCGTGGTTCATCTGATGAGATCATCGTGGAACATGTGGGAGCCATCATGGGTATCCAGATCCCGCTGTTGGTTATTGACCGGAGAACGTCTCGGTCATGTCTACATGTCTCCCGAACCCGTAGGGTCTACACACTTAAGGTTCGATGACGCTAGGGTTATAAAGGAAGTTTGTATGTGGTTACCGAATGTTGTTCGGAGTCCCGGATGAGATCCCGGACGTCACGAGGAGTTCCGGAATGGTCCGGAGGTAAAGATTTATATATGGGAAGTCCTATTTTGGCCACCGGAAAATGTTCGGGATTTTTTGGTATTGTACCGGGAAGGTTCTAGAAGGTTCCGGAGTGGGGCCCACCTGCATGGGGGGACCCACATGGACGTGGGTAGTGGGGGCAAGGCCCCACACCCCTGGTCAAGGCGCACCAATTTCCCCCCTTAGAAGGAATAAGATCATATCCCGAAGGGATAAGATCAAGATCCCTAAAAAGGGGGGATAACAATCGGTGGGGAAGGAAATAATGAGATTTCTTTCCTCCCACCTTGGCCAACGCCCCAATGGACTTGGAGGGCAAGAAACCAGCCCATCCACCCCTATATATAGTGGGGAGGCGCATGGGAGCTATACACGAAGTTCTGGCACAGCCCTACCTCTCTTCCTACTCCTCCTCTCCCATGGTGCTTGGCGAAGCCCTACTGGATTGCCACGCTCCTCCACCACCACCACGCCGTTGTGCTGCTGTTGGATGGAGTCTTCCTCAACCTCTCCCTCTCTCCTTGCTGGATCAAGGCGTGGGAGACGTCACCGGGCTGTACGTGTGTTGAACGCGGAGGTGCCGTCCGTTCGGCACTAGGATCATCGGTGATTTGAATCACGACGAGTACGACTCCATCAACCCCGTTCACTTGAACGCTTCCGCTTAGCAATCTACAAGGGTATGTAGATGCACTCTCTTTCTACTTGTTGCTGGTCTCTCCATAGATAGATCTTGGTGACACGTAGGAAAATTTTGAATTTCTGCTACGTTCCCCAACAGTGGCATCATGAGCTAGGTCTATTGCGTAGATTCTTTGCACGAGTAGAACACAAAGTAGTTGTGGACGTTGATGTTGTTCAATATGCTTACCGTTACTAGTCCAATCTTGTTTCGACGGTATTGTGGGATGAAGCGGCCCGGACCGACCTTACACGTACTCTTACGTGAGACAGGTTCCACCGATTGACATGCACTTGGTGCATAAGGTGGCTAGCGGGTGCCAGTCTCTCCCACTTTAGTCGGAACGGATTCGATGAAAAGGGTCCTTATGAATGGTAAATAGCAATTGGCATATCACGTTGTGGTCTTGCGTAGGTAAGAAACGTTCTTGCTAGAAACCCATAGCAGCCACGTAAAACATGCAACAACAATTAGAGGACGTCTAACTTGTTTTTGCAGGGTATGCTATGTGATGTGATATGGCCAAGAAGAATGTGATGAATGATATGTGATGTATGAGATTGATCATGTTCTTGTAATAGGATTCACGACTTGCATGTCGATGAGTATGACAACCGGCAGGAGCCATAGGAGTTGTCTTTATTTATTGTATGACCTGCGTGTCATTGAAGAACGCCATGTAAACTACTTTACTTTATTGCTAAACGCGTTAGTCATAGAAGTAGAAGTAGTCGTTGGCGTGACAACTTCATGAAGACACGATGATGGAGATCATGATGATGGAGATCATGGTGTCATGCCAGTGACGATGATGATCATGGAGCCCCGAAGATGAAGATCAAAAGGAGCAAAATGATATTGGCCATATCATGTCACTATTTGATTGCATGTGATGTTTATCATGTTTATGCATCTTGTTTACTTAGGACGACGGTAGTAAATAAGATGATCCCTTACAAAATTTCAAGAAGTGTTCTCCCCTAACTGTGCACCATTGCTACAGTTCGTCGCTTCTAAGCACCACGTGATGATCGGGTGTGATGGATTCTTACGTTCACATACAACGGGTGTAAGACAGTTTTACACAGCGAAAACACTTAGGGTTAACTTGACGAGCCTAGCATGTGCAGACATGGCCTCGGAACACGGAGACCGAAAGGTCGAGCATGAGTCGTATGGTAGATATGATCAACATGAAGATGTTCACCGATGATGACTAGTCCGTCTCACGTGATGATCGGACACGGCCTAGTTGACTCGGATCATGTGATCACTTAGATGACCAGAGGGATGTCTATCTAAGTGGGAGTTCATAAGATGAACTTAATTATCCTGAACATAGTCAAAAGACCTTTTGCAAATTATGTCGTAAGCTCGCGCTTTAGTTCCACTGTTTAGATATGTTCCTAGAGAAAATATAGTTGAAAGTTGATAGTAGCTGTCACATCCCTAGCTTCTGGTAATGCTCTAGGCTAGCTTCATGTGTGCATCATGTCTATATTCTGAAAGTTGAAATGAGGAAATTGAAAGCCTCGGAAATCATTTTAATAAAGGGGCAAGAAACCCTAAAATTGCAATCAGTAAATCCAAAATGCCCTAGAAATAGCTCTGACAATTTTGGCAAGAGTTATAAATCAAACCAAAATTGTGGGACATTTCTAAGGAATTATTTGGGCTCTGATTTTAAATCAATATTTTATTTGAATTTGGAGTTATATTCATAATATATAATGAATATATTTTCAAATGCCCTGAGATATTTTATGCTTATGAGGAGTAGACCTTAAGTGACATAAAATCATCCAGGGGAGTTTTGGCACTGTTTTCAAATTTGTTTGAATTTGAATTCAGTGGCAATTAAATAGAAAAAGAATAGAAAAAAAAAGAGAAGCCCAGTCACTTACCTGGCGCCTACCTGTGCGGCCTGCTGCAGAAACCGGCCCAGCCCATCTCCACTCCCCCCCTGTCGTCTTCCTCCTCGCCAGAAGGACCGAGGCGTGGCGCGCGCCCGAGAGCCCCGGCCACCTCCTGCTTACCTGCTCGCCGCTGGAGGCACCCGAGGGTGCCACGTACTCCCCTCGACCCCTTGCACCTCTCGCCACTCTCCCGTGTCTCTCCCTCCGTCCCTATCCCCCTCTAGCCCCTCTCTCTCCCGCGACCGAACGGAGCTCGTCGCCGCCGCTCGCCGTAGCCATGCCTACCGGCCACCCCACGCCTCACCGACGCCCCAGGAAGCTCCGCCTCGCCTCCCTCTTCATCCTCACCCAGACGAAAGGCACCGGAAGCCCCTGGATGCCGCTAGCTCCGCCGTTCCCCTCCTCGGCCACCGAGGACCACCGCCGTAAATTCGCCGTCGTAGAAGCTCCCCCGAGCTCGCCGACCCCTCCGTTCGATCCACTGTGAGCCTCTCTTCCTCTTCCCCCTTCTCTCAAGCTCGCGCTCATCCCCTAGCTTATTTCTCCACCGCGGCCGAGAGCTTCTCGCCGCCGGCCATGGCGTGGCCGTGGCCACAGCCACCGCAGCTCGTTCCCGAGCCCACCGTCGTGCTCACCGCAACCTCAGGAGCCCGCAGCACCCACCAGTTCCTCCCGTAGTGCACCATAGCGTCGAATCAGTCGGCGCCCGAACTCCGGCCGCCGCGGAAGCGGACACCGCCGTCGATTTAGGTCGTCTCGGCGACCCCTCTAGCACCAGCCGACGGGACGAGGCTCAGGGTTCCAACGGTGCCATCCGCGCCTCGAACCGTGGCCTGTGCTGTGATTCCGCGCATCGCCGCCGTCTCGGGCCTCGCCGGCGTCATGTCGCCGGCGGGTTTGACTTGTTTGACCTGGGGTTTGACCCCCCAGGGTCGCTGACTAGTGGGGCCAGGCCCTGCTAATTTTAGTTAAATATTAACTAAACCTAATTAGCCACTAACACTGACCGGTGGGCCCTACCGTTTAATTAACCCGACTAACAATTTAGTTAAGTTAATTAAACTCTGTTAAATCACTGTGCAGCTGACATGTGGGTCCCGAACGTCAGGTTTGACCCGGACCAGCCCCTGTTGACCTGCTGACGTCACACTGACGTCAGGCTGATGCATTAATGAATTACTGGAATTATTAATATTCAGGAAATTTCAGAAAATGCCCTAAACTTCAATAAATCATAGAAATTCAACCGTAACTCCAAATTAAATAATTTATATATGAAAAATTATCAGAAAAATTCAAGGAATCCATCTGTACCATTTTCATGCATGTTAGAACAACTTATAGCTACTGTTTAGCACAAATCAATTAAATGGCATTTGAATAATCACATATGGAGTTTGAATTTGAATCTTGTATTCAAACCAACTTCATTTAATCTGTTGCTAGTTGCATTAGCTCAAAACACATTCATATTGCCATATCATGAGCATGCATCATATTGTGCATTGCATTGATTGTATTTCTTCTTTGTTGCCGGTATCTGTTCCCTCCCGGTAGACGATGTTCCGACGTTGTGATCGTTGACACTGATGAAGACTCAATGTTATCTTCAGAAGTGCCAGGCAAGCAAAACCCCCTTGTTCATTCCGATACAATCCTACTCTCTCGCTCCTGCTCTCTTTTACTGCATTAGGACAACAACGATTCATCTGTTACTTGCCGCGGTAGCTGAACCCCTTTATCCTTTGCATGACCTGTCATTCCACAGTAAATAGATGAAACCCACTAGTATGAGTAGGAGTTGTTTGAGCCCTGTTGTGCCTACTCATTCATGTTTGTTTGTCATGCCTGCTACTGCTTAGAGTTGAGTCAGGTCTGATTCATCGGGGATGAATCAGAGGTGTGTGAACATGTCCTACTGTGTGTGAGCTAAGTGTGTGAACACGATTTGGTAAAAGGTGTCGGTGAGAGGCCATGTAGGAGTACATGGTGGGTTGTCTCATTGAAGCCGTCCTCAGGAACTGAGTTCTGTGTTTGTGATCCATGATTCAGCTACTACCATACATTGGGCCCTGAAATATGACCCTGCTCGACTTCTTATTCACCCTTGTCCTCTGTCCAGGAGTTGCAAGTAGTTTCTGGTGTTTGTAGTATGCTGGAGGCCGTGGACAGCGCTGACCGTAGGGGTGGGCTGTGATGCGGTAGGCACGTGGCCGGGTATACCGGGCGCCCGTTTGGTGTCACGGAACCCTGTTCACATCGTTTGGGGCTGTGAGCGAAACTCCGGCCGGATCTCCTCATGGATGGAACCCGAATAGGCGATAAACCTGGACTAGAGACTTGAGTGTTTAGGTAGGTCGTGGTCTACACCCACGTCGGCTTTCGCTTGAAGTCTGCCGAGCACATGTCGTGTGCAGACGCTAAGTGGTGGAAACATGTATGAAGAAGTACACCCCTGCAGGGTTAATATCATCTATTCGAATAGCCATGTCCGCGGTAAAGGACTTCTGGGTTGCTTATATCAGTTCATAGACAAGTGAAAGTGGATACTCTAAAATACGCAAGATAAGTGTGAGTGCTATGGATGGCGTTCTCGTAGGGAGACGGGAGCGGATCCATAGTGGTGTATTGATATGGTGAATATGTGGACTCGTGTGCGCCACCTCAAAAGAGTACTTGCAGTCGTAGTTTAGGATAGCCACCGAGTCAAAGCTGGCTTGCTGCAGTTAAACCCCACCATCCCCTTGGTTGATAATGATGCATATGTAATTAGTTCTGATGTAAGTCTTGCTGGGTACATTTGTACTCACGTTTGCCTATTTTATGTTTTTGCAGAGAGACTTCGGTCTCACTAGTAGTTCTACGTGGACTTCGACGTTTAGCTTGTTACCTCAGCTACGATCTTGTGCCCTCGGCAGGATCTGGTAGATAGTCAGGCTTCTCAGCCCTTTTCATTTATAGATGTCTGTACTCAGACATGATAGCTTCCGCTTGTGTTTTGACTTGTATGCTCTGATTGTTGGGTCATGAGACCCATGTTTGTAATATCTCGCTCCTCGGAGCCTATTGAATAAATACTTGAATCGTAGAGTCATATTGTGATGCCATGTTGTATTTGCACATATCCGGCATATTGTGTGTATGTTATTGAAATGCTTGGTATGTGTGGGATCTGACTATCTAGTTGTTTATCTTTAGTAGCCTCTCTTACCGGGAAATGTCTCCTAGTGTCTCCACCGAGCCATGGTAGCTTGCTACTGCTCCGGAACACTTAGGCTGGCCGGCATGTGTCCTTCTTCGTTCCCGTGTCTGTCCCTTCGGGGAAATGTCACGCGATGAATACCGGAGTCCTGTTAGCCCGCTACAGCCCGGTTCACCGGAGTCCTGCTAGCCCAGTGCTACAGCCTGGATTCATTCGCTGATGACTGACACGTTCGATGCTGGGTCATGGATGCCTGTCCCTGTAAGTTTGTGCCACTTTGGGTTTACGACTAGCCATGTCAGCCCGGGCTCCTTATCATATGGATGCTAGCGACACTGTCATATACGTGTGCCAAAAGGCGCAAACGGTCCAGGGCAAAGGTAAGGCGGCACCCGTGGGAATACCGTGCGTGAGGCCGCAAAGTGATATGAGGTGTTACATGCTAGATCGATGTGGCATTGAGTCGGGGTCCTGACAGCGTTGGTATCAGAGCTTGACTGCCTGTAGGATTACCAAGCCAAACTGGTCGAAGTGGAGTCTAGAAATTCTTTAGTTATATAAGGGAATTGATTGTGGGATGGAACGTAAGGCTCTTTTTACTCCTTATACTTTATGCCCTTCTGATCTGAGTCATCTTATCTTTCCTACGGGGATTAAGAACTAGGCTATCTCTTCTTTCTATCAGGATCACGTGTTACTAATCCGTAGACTTATAAGATTGTTGGATTTAAGCTTGAGTTCAGTTCCTACTACTTCTGTATGTTAACTGTTGATCTCCAAACCTTGATATTGTGCTTCTGAGTGGTTATGCCACCATTTTTGTGAATGTCTCAAATCTTTTCTGAGCATTTACAGCCGTTATGCTGTCCGAGTCATCCCAGGTTTCCAAAGAGTCTGACGCATTTGCAAAATCCTTTTCCTCTGGTTTCAATGTCTTTTAGGCCAGGTTAATCACACAAATTAGTGAGTTGAGGTACTTTATTGCCTCGACATATATGTTGGAATAATTATTATGACCCTAGGTGTTTTAGGGAGTCACCTAGAAATCTAGCAACGTTTTGTGTTCTCAGTGTGAAGATTCTGGCCATCATTCTTGAAAGCATCTCGTGATGCTACTTAGTAGTAGGTATTCTACTCCTGGGTTCTAAACCCGAGATTCACTCTACCTACTTCATGTTGATAGTAATTGCTAGTGCCTTTAGGATATTAGTAACCTTTGCGATAGTCCTTGAAGTCCGTGGTATCTTCTTCTTCCAAATACCATGAACTACTTATGGCAGAAGTTCCTCGTTGAACTGAAATATCACAACAGGATTATTCTTGATGAGTTCTCCATTATATATTGTGGCTCTGCCAGTTCTACCTTTCTGCATGGGTTATCCGGAAGAAACATGTTGAACTTGGTTCAACATGCTAAACCATGCATCCACAACTCAGAAAATCGTATGTTCCTTTGAGTTGTCCCTCTTTAGTTGTCTTCTGACCCTCGTTTATCAATTGATAGTCAAGAGTATGCGTGCAATCGTTCATCGATACCTATTACTCTTGTGGTCCGTCAAGCCATTCTATTCCGGAATGACTAGGAGAAACAAACTCCAGTACCTCATCCATATCTAGGATTGGGTCAAAACAATTGTACTCCGCAGATCAAAATGCCAATCCAGCTTTTGCTCTGTTCTACCTTGGAGTATTACCATCTTTATATCAAGAATGTCATGGGAATTGCACACCATCCTATGAACTCTTGACACAGTGATACTTCTCGCCATCATTGTTCATTCCTCGATTCATGTGTTATCGTAACCGGAATGCCGACAAGTGAATCGTGGTGTGTGAAATCAATACTGCTAGCAACTCCGTTGTTTGGTAGTTAAAGGACAATAATTTCATTCTTAGCATGTTGGTTAGTGAATCATCATTCTAAGATTGATCGTGCTACCTAGTCCATTCTCCTGGTTCACTCCTCGATCGATGAGTTAGGATTATTTCAAATCCTTGCCCTATTGATCATATCGTCTTGCCCTGAAAAGCAGGATTGTCCTCGATCTTAGTAACATATCGGTGGTTCGTGATTTTCCGGATATCTTCTCAAAAGTATCACCAGGTTGTCACCTGACTGTTATGTTGAGCTCGTGATCAAGTCGGTTTATCCTGTAAACCACCCTTTCTCCAAGAATCCGTGTTGGATATCCCGGAGCTAGTTGGTTAAGCTAGACAACAACTTGGAGAATTGGAAGATAAAAGCTTGCCTAACTTAGTTCGTTCCAAAGGAATATTCTTGTGGAGTGTGTTGAAGAAAGATGATATCTTCATCGATTGGTCCCTGTGATCAGTTGCTGGACCTATTGTCTTATCAATACTTTGATTTGAGTGTGGGCTATCGTCAAATCAAATCAGTACCAACGATGCTCGTAATGTTGTCTTATTCGTGGTTGATCCCTCGAGAATACACCATTACATCTTTGGTCTGACCAATGCTATCACTTGTTCACTTAACTATGGAATTCCTTTTAAAAGGAAATCCAGATGAATTGTTGTTGTGCCCATTGACAACATCCTTGTCTTCTCCATAATTTTGCTGAACATTAAGCTAGTGTTGGAAACTTTTGAAAGCATTTGTTCATGCTAGATCATGAAGCATATGTTCGGATGTAAGAAGTGACTTCCTCTAGTTCATGTGCATTTGATGCAAGTTGCTGTAGTGGACTCGAGAAAGTCAATGTTGCTTCCTCTGGAATCATCGCAAGTCAGTCATGCACACGTGCGAAGAATTCTGTGGTTTGAAGACTTGCAACCTTCAATCTATATGTATCCCTAGCACACCAAGCCACTGATTGATTTGTTCAAGGAGAAGGAGTTCCTTCATAAGAGCTAATCCGGACTTATGTAAGGACTTCGATACCCTCGTTGATGGTTCCCAACCTGAACTCGGTAGTGTTTTATTGTAAGACTACCACGTGGTCATGCTTGTCTAGGACATCGTGTTCACACGTGTGTAGCAGAACCAGCTCATGTTTTGGAGTTTGCTATCGTAGTTCATTTTCCGAGAATCTCGCAACGTTATCTCGTCGAATTGTGTTGCAAACTTTCATTTATCTTCCTAGACTCGATGAGTCTGGAATATCCTGACACCAACCAGATCTGAATCTCAGGCAGATATGATGGTTTGGAACATTTCCCAAGAACTGTAATATTGGTCCCTCGATAACTGATAAAGTGGATGTCGTGGCCAGCACCTCCCAGCCGAAAGACCTATTATTGCAGTATCTTGATTGAAGAAGTTGGCCACCTCCCCATAGGGATTTCGTAGGATTTACTCCCTAGTTGCCCCTATGGATTTTTGTGTTCCCGAAGTCCGACCTTTTTACTTGATGTTTTAGATATCAAACCATATCTATGAATGGGTTACACTAGCACATCAAGGAGAACATTAGAAGCGGAGTGCTAAATGTCTCTCGGTCGATCATCCAGATTTTATTTCCTTGGCCCCGCCAAGGGTGAAATCTGAGAAGGTGTTATCTTCCTTTGCATCTGCATCCTCCATCACCATTCATCATGGTAGTAAGTTGTGTTACCGGACCCTTGACACGTATGTTGGTAAAACCTTGATGATTATGGAATTGCTCAAGTTCTTGAGAGCACGCGCAAGTGCTAGGTTTGATCGTCGGCATTAACTGTATAGCACTCTCAGTTTCCTCGGTTATGCTATAACCATTCCAATAGTGGAATAACTCTCTATTGTTGAGCCTCTCCCCAGTTACTAGAATCATTCCCATCATTTGCGTTTTGTTCCCAGCTTTCACCGCCAATGTGCCATTCTACCATGGGTCTCTTCCATTTCCGGTGATAAGCAAATTCATCCATTACGTTTTCTTCAACAAGGTAATCCACATCATCCAAGTTCGGGTATGCCATTCTACCGAACCCCTCTAAATGATCGATTATGATTTGCCTTAAGCTGGTATAAAGAGTTTCAAGGATCTTTGAATCAAAGGTAATTCTTTTTGCCACTTAAGGGGATATTTCTACGAGTCACCTTCCCTTAGGTGCATCGTTATGGTATCATGGCAACTCAAACTCCTCGCTACGTTGACAATTGTTTACCACCTTCTTAAGTGTGAAATTGATGTCTACCTAGTGAACCTTTGTCATCTGCTTCACTCCATTCCTATGGATGTGTGCTTCGTCTCTCAGCTCGAGAGATGTTGCTATGTCTCAATCCGTGGGTTAATCCTGAGTTGTTCGATCTTCGAGAAGAACAATTCTTTTAGGGTCTTCCCTTTCCTCTCGCTGACATGATAGTTGGAGTTCTCAGAGGAAGACTTCGAGACAAAGATGGTGTTTGAATCAACGTTCATTTGAAGTGCACCCTGGATCGTGAAGATTATGTTAGTTGGCGTTTTCCCTTCGTCTTACCCTACACTTGAATCTCGGGTCGAGATTCTTGTTTAGTGGGGGTGAGTTGTCACATCCCTAGCTTCTGGTAATGCTCTAGGCTAGCTTCATGTGTGCATCATGTCTATATTCTGAAAGTTGAAATGAGGAAATTGAAAGCCTCGGAAATCATTTTAATAAAGGGGCAAGAAACCCTAAAATTGCAATCAGTAAATCCAAAATGCCCTAGAAATAGCTCTGACAATTTGGGCAAGAGTTATAAATCAAACCAAAATTGTGGGACATTTCTAAGGAATTATTTGGGCTCTGATTTTAAATCAATATTTTATTTGAATTTGGAGTTATATTCATAATATATAATGAATATATTTTCAAATGCCCTGAGATATTTTATGTTTATGAGGAGTAGACCTTAAGTGACATAAAATCATCCAGGGGAGTTTTGGCACTGTTTTCAAATTTGTTTGAATTTGAATTCAGTGGCAATTAAATAGAAAAAGAATAGAAAAAAAAAAGAGAAGCCCAGTCACTTACCTGGCGCCTACCTGTGCGGCCTGCTGCAGAAACCGGCCCAGCCCATCTCCACTCCCCCCCTGTCGTCTTCCTCCTCGCCAGAAGGACCGAGGCGTGGCGCGCGCCCGAGAGCCCCGGCCACCTCCTGCTTACCTGCTCGCCGCTGGAGGCACCCGAGGGTGCTACGCACTCCCCTCGACCCCTTGCACCTCTCGCCACTCTCCCGTGTCTCTCCCTCCGTCCCTATCCCCCTCTGGCCCCTCTCTCTGCCGCAACCGAACGGAGCTCGTCGCCGCCGCTCGCCGTAGCCACGCCTACCGGCCACCCCACGCCTCACCGACGCCCCAGGAAGCTCCGCCTCGCCTCCCTCTTCATCCTCACCCAGACGAAAGGCACCGGAAGCCCCTGGATGCCGCTAGCTCCGCCGTTCCCCTCCTCGGCCACCGAGGACCGCCGCCATAAATTCGCCGTCGCAGAAGCTCCCCCGAGCTCGCCGACCCCTCCGTTCGATTCACTGTGAGCCTCTCTTCCTCTTCCCCCTTCTCTCAAGCTCGCGCTCATCCCCTAGCTTCTTTCTCCACCGCGGCCGAGAGCTTCTCGCCGCCGGCCATGGCGTGGCCGTGGCCACAGCCACCGCAGCTTGTTCCCGAGCCCACCGTCGTGCTCACCGCAACCTCAGGAGCCCGCAGCACCCACCAGTTCCTCCCGTAGTGCACCATAGGGTCGAATCAGTCGGCGCCCGAACACCGGCCGCCGCGGAAGCGGACACCGCCGTCAATTTAGGTCGTCTCCGGCGACCCCTCTAGCACCAGCCGACGCGGACAAGGCTCAGGGTTCCAACGGTGCCATCCGCGCCTCGAACCGTGGCCTGTGCTGCGATTCCGCGCATCGCCACCGTCTCGGGCCTCGCCGGCGTCATGTCGCCGGCGGGTTTGACTTGTTTGACCTGGGGTTTGACCCCCCAGGGTCGCTGACTAGTGGGGCCAGGCCCTGCTAATTTTAGTTAAATATTAACTAAACCTAATTAGCCACTAACACTGACCGGTGGGCCCTACCGTTTAATTAACCCGGCTAACAATTTAGTTAAGTTAATTAAACTCTGTTAAATCACTGTGCAGCTGACATGTGGGTCCGGAACGTCAGGTTTGACCCGGACCAGCCCCTGTTGACCTGCTGACGTCACACTGACGTCAGGCTGACGCATTAATGAATTACTGGAATTATTAATATTTAGGAAATTTCAGAAAATGCCCTAAACTTCAATAAATCATAGAAATTCAACCGTAACTCCAAATTAAATAATTTATATATGAAAAATTATCAGAAAAATTCAAGGAATCCATCTGTACCATTTCCATGCATGTTAGAACAACTTATAGCTGCTGTTTAGCACAAATCAATTAAATGGCATTTGAATAATCACATATGGAGTTTGAATTTGAATCTTGTATTCAAACCAACTTCATTTAATCTGTTGCTAGTTGCATTAGCTCAAAACACATTCATATTGCCATGTCATGAGCATGCATCATATTGTGCATTGCATTGATTGTATTTCTTCTTTGTTGCCGGTATCTGTTCCCTCCCGGTAGACGATGTTCCGACGTTGTGATCGTTGACACTGATGAAGACTCAATGTTATCTTCAGAAGTGCCATGCAAGCAAAACCCCCTTGTTCATTCCGATACAATCCTACTCTCTCGCTCCTGCTCTCTTTTACTGCATTAGGACAACAACGATTCATCTGTTACTTGCCGCGGTAGCTGAACCCCTTTATCCTTTGCATGACCTGTCATTCCACAGTAAATAGATGAAACCCACTAGTATGAGTAGGAGTTGTTTGAGCCCTGTTGTGCCTACTCGTTCATGTTTGTTTGTCATGCCTGCTACTGCTTAGAGTTGAGTCAGGTCTGATTCATCGGGGATGAATCAGAGGTGTGTGAACATGTCCTACTATGTGTGAGCTAAGTGTGTGAACACGATTTGGTAAAAGGTATCGGTGAGAGGCCATGTAGGAGTACATGGTGGGTTGTCTCATTGAAGCCGTCCTCAGGAACTGAGTTCTGTGTTTGTGATCCATGATTCAGCTACTACCATACATTGGGCCCTGAAATATGACCCCGCTCGACTTCTTATTCACCCTTGTCCTCTGTCCAGGAGTTGCAAGTAGTTTCTGGTGTTTGTAGTATGCTGGAGGCCGTGGACAGCGCTGACCGTAGGGGTGGGCTGTGATGTGGTAGGCACGTGGCCGGGTATACCGGGCGCCCGTTTGGTGTCACGGAACCCTGTTCACATTGTTTGGGGCTGTGAGCGAAACTCCGGCCGGATCTCATCATGGATGGAACCCGAATAGGCGATAAACCTGGACTAAAGACTTGAGTGTTTAGGTAGGTCGTGGTCTACACCCACGTCGGCTTTCGCTTGAAGTCTGCCGAGCACATGTCGTGTGCAGACGCTAAGTGGTGGAAACATGTATGAAGCCCTGCAGGGTTAATATCATCTATTCAAATAGCCGTGTCCGCGGTAAAGGACTTCTGGGTTGCTTATATCAGTTCATAGACAAGTGAAAGTGGATACTCTAAAATACGCAAGATAAGTGTGAGTGCTATGGATGGCGTTCTCGTAGGGAGACGGGAGCGGATCCATAGTGGTGTATTGATATGGTGAATATATGGACTCGTGTGCGCCACCTCAAAAGAGTACTTGCAGTCGTAGTTTAGGATAGCCACCGAGTCAAAGCTGGCTTGCTGCAGTTAAACCCCACCATCCCCTTGGTTGATAATGATGCATATGTAATTAGTTCTGATGTAAGTCTTGCTGGGTACATTTGTACTCACGTTTGCCTATTTTATGTTTTTGCAGAGAGACTTCAGTCTCACTAGTAGTTCCACGTGGACTTCGACGTTTAGCTTGTTACCTCAGCTACGATCTTGTGCCCTCGGCAGGATCTGGTAGATAGTCAGGCTTCTCGGCCCTTTTCATTTATAGATGTCTGTACTTAGACATGATAGCTTCTGCTTGTGTTTTGACTTGTATGCTCTGATTGTTGGGTCATGAGACCCATGTTTGTAATATCTCGCTCCTCAGAGCCTATTGAATAAATACTTGAATCGTAGAGTCATATTGTGATGCCATGTTGTATTTGCACATATCCGGCATATTGTGTGTATGTTATTGAAATGCTTGGTATGTGTGGGATCTGACTATCTAGTTGTTTATCTTTAGTAGCCTCTCTTACCGGGAAATGTCTCCTAGTGTCTCCACCGAGCCATGGTAGCTTGCTACTGCTCCGGAACACTTAGGCTGGCCGGCATGTGTCCTTCTTCGTTCCCGTGTCTGTCCCTTCGGGGAAATATCACGCGATGAATACCGAAGTCCTGTTAGCCCGCTACAGCCCGGTTCACCGGAGTCCTGCTAGCCCAGTGCTACAGCCTGGATTCATTCGCTGATGACCGACACGTTCGATGCTGGTTCATGGATGTCTGTCCCTGTAAGTTTGTGCCACTTTGGGTTTACGACTAGCCATGTCAGCCCGGGCTCCTTATCATATGGATGCTAGCGACACTGTCATATACGTGTGCCAAAAGGCGCAAACGGTCCCGGGCAAAGGTAAGGCGACACCCGTGGGAATACCGTGCGTGAGGCCGCAAAGTGATATGAGGTGTTACATGCTAGATCGATGTGGCATTGAGTCGGGGTCCTGACAGTAGCGATTATGCGATCAGTAGAAAGCTTATGTCCTTAATGCACCGCTCAGTGTGCTGAACCCCAACGTCGTTTGTCGATGTTGCGAACATCGGACATACACGTTTTGATAACTACGTGATAGTTCAATTAAATGGTTTAAGTAGAGGCACCAAAGACATTTTCGAAACGTCGCGGAACATATGAGATGTTTCGAGGGCTGAAATTGGGATTTCAGGCTCGTGCCCACGTCAAGAGGTATAAGACCTCCGATGATTTTCTTAGCCTGCAAACTAAGGGAGAAAAGCTCAATCGTTGAGCTTGTGCTCAGATTGTCTGAGCACAACAATCACTTGAATCGAGTGGGAGTTGATCCTCCAGATGAGATAGTGATGTTTCCCCAAAGTCATTGCCACCAAGCTGCTAGAGCTTCGTGATTAACTATAACATATCAGGGATAGATATGATGATCCTTGAAATATTCATGATGTTTGACACCGCGTAAGTAGAAATCAAGAAGGAGCATCAATTGTTGATGGTTGGTGAAACCACTAGTTTCAAGAAGGGCAAGGGAACAAAGGGATACTTCATGAAACGACAATTCAGCTGCTGCTCTAGTGAAGAAACCCAAGGTTGAACCCAAACCCGAGACTAAGTGCTTCTGTAATAAGGGGAACAACCACTGGAGCAGCATTACCCTAGATACTTGGTAGATGAGAAGGCTGGCAAGGTCGATAGAAGTATATTGGATATACATTATGTTAATGTGTACTTTACTAGTACTCCTAGTAGCACCAGGGTATTGGATACCGGTTCGGTTGCTAAGTGTTAGTAACTCGAAATAAGAGCTACGGAATAAACGGAGACTAGCTAAAGGTGAGCTGACAATATATGTTGGAAGTGTTTCCAAGGTTGATATGATCAAGCATCGCACGCTCCCTCTACCACCGAGATTGGTGTTTGCGTTGAGCATAGACATGATTGGATTATGTCTATCGCAATACGGTTATTCATTTAAGGAGAATAATGGTTACTCTATTTTTGAATAATACCTTCAATGGTCTTGCACCTAAAGGAATGGTTTATTGAATCTCGGTCGTAGTGATACACATTTTCATGCCAAAAGATATAAGATAGTAATGATAGTACCACTTACTTGTGGCACTGCCATGTAAGTCATAATGGTATAAAACGCATGAAGAAGCTCCATGTTGATGGATCTTTGGACTCACTCGTTTTTGAAAAGTTTGAGACATGCGAACCATGTCTATTGGTGTATATGCATGAAGAAACTCCATGCAAATGGATCGTTCGGACTCACTTGATTTTGAATCACTTGAGATATGCAAATCATACCACATGGGCAAGATGACTGAAAAGCCTCATTTTCAGTAAGATGGAACAAGATAGCAACTTGTTGGAAGTAACACATTTTGATGTGTGCAGTCGAATGAGTGCTGAGGCATGTAGTGAATATCATTATGTTCTTACTTCACAGATGATTCGAGTAAATATTGAGTATATTTACTTGATGAAACACAAGTCTGAATTATTGAATGGTTCAAGTAATTTCAGAGTGAAGTAGCAGATCATTGTGACAAGAGGATAAAATGTCTATGATATGATCATAGAGATGAATATCTGAGTTACGAGTTTTGGCACACAATTAAGACATTGTGGAAATTGTTTCGCAATTAATACCGCCTGGAACACCATAATGTGATGGTGTGTCCGAACATCATAGTTGCACCATATTGGATATGGTGCGTACCATGATGTCTCTTATCGAATTACCACTATCGTTCATGGGTTAGGCATTAGAGACAACCACATTCACTTTAAATAGGGCACCACGTAATTCCGATGAGATGACACCATATGAATTATGGTTTAGAGAAACCTAAGTTGCGTTTCTTAAAAGTTTGGGGCTGCGACGCTTATATGAAAAAGTTTCAGGTTGATAAGCTCGAACCCAAAGCGGATAAAATGCATCTTCATAGGAAACCCAAAACAGTTGGGTATACCTCCTAATTCAGATCCGAAAGCAATATGGATTGTTTCTAGAATCGGGTCCTTTCTCGAGGAAAAGTTTCTCTCGAAAGAATTGAGTGGGAGGATGGTGGAGACTTGATGAGGTTATTGAACCGTCTCTTCAACTAGTGTGTGACAGGGCACAGGGAGTTGTTCCTGTGGCACCTACACCAATTGAAGTGGAAGCTTATGATATTGATCATGAAACTTCGGATCAAGTCACTCCCAAACCTCGTAGGATGACAAGGATGCGTACTACTTCAGAGTGGTACGTAATCCTGTCTTGAAGGTCATGTTGCTAGACAACAATGAACCTACGAGCTATGGAGAAGCGATGGTGGGCCCGGATTCCGATAAATGGCTTGAGGCCATAAAATCCGAGAGAGGATCCATGTATGAAAACAAAGTGTAGACTTTGGTAGAACGGCTCGATAGGCTAATGAGTACAGATGGATTTCAAAAGGAAGACGGACAATGATGGTAAATGTCACCATTAAGAAAGCTCGACTTGTCGTTAAGATGTTTTCCGACAAGTTCAAGGAGTTGACTACGATGAGATTTTCTCACTCGTAGCGATGCTAAGAGTCTGTTGGAATTATATTAGCGATTACTGCATTATTTATGAAATCTTGCAGATAGGATGTCAAAACATTGTTTCCTCGACGATTTTAATGAGGAAAGGTTGTATGTGATACAACCGGAAGGTTTTGTCAATCCCGAAAGATGCTAATAAGTATGCAAAGCTCCAGCAATCCTTCTAAGGACTGGAGTGAGCATCTCGGAGTTGGAATGTATGCTTTGATGATGATCAAAAATTTTGGGTTTGTACAAAGTTTATGAGAAACTTGTATTTCCAAAGAAGTGAGTGGGAGCACTATAGAATTTCTGATGAGTATATGTTGTTGACATATTGTTGATCAGAAATGACGTAGAATTTCTGGAAAGCATAGGGTTATTTTGAAAGTGTTTTTCAATGGAAAGCCTGGATTAAGCTACTTGAACATTGAGCATCAAGATCTAGAAGGATAGATCAAAATGCTTAATAATACTTTCAAATGAGCACATACCTTGACATGATCTTGAAGGTGTTCAAGATGGACCAGTCAAAGAAGGAGTTCTTGCCTGAGTTGTAAGGTACGAAGTTAAGACTTAAAGCTCGACCATGGCAGAATAGAGAGAAAGGACGAAGGTCGTCCCCTATGCTTAAGACGTAGGCTCTTCAGTATGCTATGCTGTGTACCGCACCTGAAGTGTGCCTTGCCATGAGTCAGTCAAGGGGTACAAGAGTGATCCAAGAATGGCTCACAGGACAGCGGTCAAAGTTATCCTTAGTAACTAGTGGACTAAGGAATTTTCTCGATTATGGAGGTGGTAAAAGAGTTCGTCGTAAAGGTTACGATGATGCAAGCTTGACACCTATCCGGATAGCTCTGAATAGAGAGACCGGATACATATAATGGAGCAATAATTTAGAATAGCTCCAAGTAGAACAGTTGTTTGGAATAGCTCCAAATAGAGCGTGGTAGCTGCATCTAGGAGATGACATAGAGATTTGTAAAGCACACACGGATCTGAAAGGTTCAGACCCGTTGACTAAAACCTCTCTCACAAGCAACATGATCAAACATAAAACTCATTGAGTTTTAATCACATAGTGATGTGAACTAGACTACTGACTCTAGTAAACTCTTGGATAGTAGTCACATGGCGATGTGACCTGTGAGTGTTAATCACATGGCGATGTGAACTAGATTATTGACTCTAGTGCAAGTGGGAGACTGTTGGAAATATGCCCTAGAGGCAATAATAAAAGTATTATTATTATATTTCCTTGTTCATGATAATTGTCTTTTATTCATGCTATAACTGTATTATCCGGAAATCGTAATACACGTGTGAATACATAGACCACAATATGTCCCTAGTGAGCCTCTAGTTGACTAGCTCGTTGTGATCAACAGATAGTCATGGTTTCCTGGCTATGGACATTGGATGTCGTTGATAACGGGATCACATCATTAGGAGAATGATGTGATGGACAAGACCCAATCCTAAGACTAGCACAAAAGATCGTGTAGTTCATTTGCTAGAGCTTTGCCAATGTCAAGTATCTCTTCCTTCGACCATGAGAGCGTGTAACTCCTGGATACCGTAGGAGTGCTTTGGGTGTATAAAACGTCACAACGTAACTGGGTGACTATAAAGGTGCACTACAGGTATCTCCGAAAGTATCTATTGTTTTATGCGGATCGAGACTGGGATTTGTCACTCCGTGTAAACGGAGAGATATCTCTGGGCCCACTCGGTAGGACATCATCATATGCGCAATGTGACCAAGGAGTTGATCACGGGATGATGTGTTACGGAACGAGTAAAGTGACTTGCCGGTAACGAGATTGAACAAGGTATTGGATACCGACGATCGAATCTCGGGCAAGTAACATACCGATAGACAAAGGGAATTGAATACGGGATTGATTAAGTCCTTGACATCGTGGTTCATCCGATGAGATCATCGTGGAACATGTGGGAGCCATCATGGGTATCCAGATCCCGCTGTTGGTTATTGACCGGAGAACGTCTCGGTCATGTCTACATGTCTCCCGAACCCGTAGGGTCTACACACTTAAGGTTCGATGACGCTAGGGTTATAAAGGAAGTTTGTATGTGGTTACCGAATGTTGTTCGTAGTCCCGGATGAGATCCCGGACGTCACGAGGAGTTCCGGAATGGTCCGGAGGTAAAGATTTATATATGGGAAGTCCTATTTTGGCCACCGGAAAATGTTCGGGATTTTTTGGTATTATACCGGGAAGGTTCTAGAAGGTTCCGGAGTGGGGCCCACCTGCATGGGGGGGCCCACATGGACGTGGGTAGTGGGGGCAAGGCCCCACACCCCTGGTCAAGGCGCACCAAGATCCCCCCTTAGAAGGAATAAGATCATATCCCGAAGGGATAAGATCAAGATCCCTAAAAAGGGGGGATAACAATCGGTGGGGAAGGAAATAATGAGATTTCTTTCCTCCCACCTTGGCCAACGCCCCAATGGACTTGGAGGGCAAGAAACCAGCCCCTCCACCCCTATATATAGTGGGGAGGTGCATGGGAGCTATACACAAAGTTCTGGCACAGCCCTACCTCTCTTCCTACTCCTCCTCTCCCATGGTGCTTGGCGAAGCCCTGCTGGATTGCCACGCTCCTCCACCACCACCACGCCGTTGTGCTGCTGTTGGATGGAGTCTTCCTCAACCTCTCCCTCTCTCCTTGCTGGATCAAGGCGTGGGAGACGTCACCGGGCTGTACGTGTGTTGAACGCGGAGGTGCCGTCCGTTCGGCACTAGGATCATCGGTGATTTGAATCACGACGAGTACGACTCCATCAACCCCGTTCACTTGAACGCTTCCGCTTAGCGATCTACAAGGGTATGTAGATGCACTCTCTTTCTACTCGTTGCTGGTCTCTCCATAGATAGATCTTGGTGACACGTAGGAAAATTTTGAATTTCTGCTACGTTCCCCAACATGTGGATCACGAAATCCCATACCTCCTTCATTCTTAGGAATGCACATCTTCACCGAATGCGGCGATTCGGCGCCCGAGCCCAGATGCGCTCGAAATCACGACGGCCCGTCCATGACTTGGGATGAGGAATAATGCCTTTGCCGCATCTGACAGGTATTGATGGAAAAGGATTATGTTGCAGAATACGGTACGAAACAGTGCCGAGTTAGTGGGTCAGTTCCGATCGAGGCTAACGGAAGGAGGACTGGGCCGATGTGGTCCGTGGACCAGGACGTTGACGAAATGAGTGGGCCTAGGATCAGATAAGGAGCTCAGGTCGTCGGTGCAAACCCTGAGCCGTCGCTCCACGGACGACGTTCTCTCCTCCACAAGCGGACGCCGGAGTAAATGCGCTGCCCGAACCCCCAACCAACCCCATTTCCATATCTATCTGGAAGGGGCTAGGACCGCTCGACCCCGTCCTCTCCCATGGCGATAAACAGTGACGCCATTTTTGTGTCGAGCTAGTAGGAAGATTTCTGCCGTCGGCACCGGACCGGAAATGGAAGAAGCAAGCATGGAGTTCCTTCTGGACGCCGTGGACAGGTGAGTGAGGCCAGATCTAAATTTAAATCCCTGCCCGCAAAGGTACCTAACCTACCGCCATTGGCGGCGCCCATGGCCGTCCATTTTTCAGGTTCCCCTTGCTTGAGGAATTCGTTGACAGTGTTGAGCAGCTAGATCCAGTTCCTCTGGCGCGGATGCAAGTGAACGAGCCCAGCTACGTGGGTAGCACTGTCTCAAAAGATGATTCTGGGTGTGGCCAACACATCGGCGAAGTTGAGGTGAGCGGAAGGCATCCTGCGGCTCTCCGTCGTACAGCCACATCTCCAACTCGGTCTGCGCAGTCCACTGACAGGGTGAACCCAGAAGCACCCAGGTGGACAAAAAGGTACGATTTGCAGAGGCCCTCATCTGTTTTTGCAAGAATACATTGCTGCACGCAGTTCAGGGAAATGCTTTGGCAAGAAACACTTGTCAGTTTTAACTGTAGAAAAATGTATGCGGGTTTCAACAGAAGCTAAACATACGTAGTTCAGAAAAATTCTTTGTCAAATACAACTTGTGAGTTGAAACTGAAGAAAAATAGATACTTGAAGTAGATTGGGAGTGTAAATTTACATTCGTGCTAAAGGAGGTGTTATAGAGCTCTAATAATTTGAACTTTGACTGATCGAATCAGGTTAAGGCTAGGGAGTGTGCCACCGGACAGGACACCATGTCCCAGCCGTATGAGCGCACTCAAGGAGACAATGCACAAGTATGCCGAAGAACCCACTAAAAATGTGGTGCGGCCGATGTCAGTGTCAAAACCAGCGGATCTCGGGTAGGGGGTCCCGATCTGTGCGTCTTAGGCTGATGGTAACAGGAAGCAAGGGATACAATGTTTACCCAGGTTCGGGCCCTCTCGATGGAGGTAAAACCCTACTTCCTGCTTGATTAATATTGAAGATATGAGTAGTACAAGAGTAGATCTACCACGAGATCATAGAGGCTAAACCCTAAGAGCTAGCCTATGATGGTATGATTGTAATTGTGATCGGCCTTCTAAGGACCATCCTCTCCGATTTATATAGACACCGGAGAGGGCTAGGGTTTACATGGAGTCGGTTACAAGGAAGGAAATATGATATCCGGATCACCAAGCTTGTCTTCCACGCAAAGGAGAGTCCCATCCGGACACGGGCCGAAGTCTTGAGTCTTGTATCTTCACACTTCGATAGTCCAGACGATGTATATAGTCTGGCTGTCCGAAAACCCCCTAATCCAGGACTCCCTCAGTAGCCCATGAACTAGGCTTCAATGACGATGAGTCCGGCGCGCAGTCTTGTCTTCGGCATTGCAAGGCGGGTTCCTTCTCCGAATACTCCAAGGTTACTATCGAACACGTAGACTGTGTCCGGATCTGCAAAATGATCTTGACATACCACCGTAGAGAGAATGATACTTCAGCTGACAACTTTTTAGACGACGTGATATGCAATTATAGCCAGGTCATTATTCGAACCGTTTTCCACAACCAGCCACAACGCGTATTGCGAGGCGGTTTCCTTGACATGTCTTGTCAAAGCAGAGATCATGTCCCCTTATCATGAGTTTCTCATCAATACGGGTATGGCTAATCCCCCCGTGCCATCAATCGTGGCGCTTGGGAAGTAAGCGATTCTCAACAGGCTAGTGGGGAGGCGCACCGCTTTCGTCGCTTCTATAAAGGGATAAGAGTTCCTTATTCTTACCCACGCCTTCTTCCTCCTCTGCCCACTCTCGCCTCCTTGAGCTCCAGCGCCCTAGTCCAAGTCTTCTCCGCACAGCTAAGCATGTCCGGAGCAGGAGGCAAATGGGTGACTTCCATCGTGAAGGAGGAGAACATTGCAAGTCTTCGGGCGACCGGATACTTGGCCACAGACATAGCGCACCGGCTACCAGACGGCGGGCAGGTCATTCCAACTCCAGGACCCCACGAGAGGGTCGTGTTTCTTGCCCACTTCGTCCGTGGACTAGGGTTTCCACTCCACCCCTTCGTCCGCGGGCTCATGTTCTACTACGGGCTAGATTTCCATGATCTAGCCCCGAACTTCGTCCTCAACATCTCGGCGTTCATCGTTGTATACGAGGCTTTCCTCCGCATCAAGCCTCATTTCGGCTTGTGGCTGCAAACCTTCTGCGTGAAGCCGAAGATCGTGAGCGGCCAGCAAGCAGAGTGCGGAGGAGCCATGGTGGGCAAAATGCCTAACGTCACCTAGCTTGACGGCTCCTTTGCGGAAACCGTGAAGGGGTGGCAATCGGGGTGGTTCTACATCACCGAGCCGCGCGACGCCAACTGGGTGGCGGCCCCCGAGTTCCAATCTGGAACCCCTATGTGGCTCACCTCCTAGGAACAGAAGGGTCTATTATGGGGTGAATCTACAGAGCTGACCGGACTCACCACCTGCATCAAGGGCATGAAGGACAAGAACATCAAGCTTGTCAACGTAATCCAGGTCATGCTCGTTCGCCAGATTCTGTCGTGCCAAAGGCGGGCATTCAATCTGTGGGAGTTCGTCCCGGTCGAACACCAGACGCTTCAGAGGCTCTACGGCATGAAGCACAAAAACGCGTGGACGGCGTTGTTCAAGGCCTCTGAAGTACCTCCTCCCATATCCGAGGACCGTGGGCTCCACACCGCACGGTGTCCTATTCAGGTGAGTTCTTAGGCCTCCACCGGATTCGGTTTTTCCCAATACATTCATGGGGGAGCCTTAAGTAATTGTGTATATTTGCGCAGGATTATGTGGAGACAGCGGAGCGGATTGACTGTCCGACTTCGCTGCCAGAAAGCCCAGCTAATAATCTTCTGACGAAGATGTTGGTCCCGGCGCCCTATAAGGGGCCCGAGAAGAAGGCAGATAAGAAGGCCCCGGGGACCTGAAAGGGTCTCCGGCGTAAGGTTGCGCAAGCCTCGTCCAAAGACGACGAGGCGCACTCCTCCCCCGAAGGGGAAGAAGAAGAAGAATAGGAGGCCGCCCCATCCGGAGAGGATGAGGGGCCTGAGAGGGCGGACCAGGGGACCAGGAGAGGCCCCCGGCGCAAGGCCGTCATACCTTTGTAGCCCGCGGAAGCGGGGGAAAACAAGAAGAAACTCCACCTCGCCGTACAGGGGGGGGAGAAAGAGGAAGGCCGCCCCGGTGGGGGAGACTGGGACGTCCAAGAAGGGAAAAGTGTCCCTTTCGGACTACTCCGCCACCGCCGCCGATAGCGAGGAAGGGTGGCTGCCCAGGAAGAAGCCTTTAGTGCGATCGTAAGTATCCGCACTCCATCATAATTTTGCCTCACAATTTTGTTATAATGCCGAACTTGTATGCAGTCCGGCCAGGGCCCATCCCGGGGTATCGTCTTCGGACGGGTCCTTGAGTGAGTCAGCAATGAACTCACTCCTGATGGCCACTTCTCCTTGGCCTGCGGATGACATGGAGGTGTTGTCCCAAAGGCTCCCAGAGATGGGGGAGGTGGCCCTGGAGGCGCCTCAAGGCGGCATTCCAGACGTCAGACTCGCGGGGTTCAAGATCCCTGCAGATCGTGTTGATGAGAGCAATGGTAAGCCAGGTTCTCAGTCGAACACTGTTCTGGAGCCTTCAGTGGTTCTGGACTCAGGCGGGCAGCCCCTCGTTAGGGAGGGATGGCCGTATGTATCGAGGACTTTCGTTGCGCCCGAGGCACCGGATTGTCTGCTGGAAGCGCTTCTCGATGCTTCCCTAGATGAAGAGCACCGTACTCTTATGAGTGCGGTGATTCAGAAGGTTTCGCCCGCCAAGAGCGGACTAACCGAAGCCTGCACCAGCCTCCTAACAGGCTTTGAGGTAAGTAAAAATGTGTGAAATTCTCACCCGATAGGTAGTAGCCCCTGATACTTTGTTTGGTGTTCGGAAGGAAAAACCAAACGGAGGGTCAATTATATTCCGCAGGAGTCTAACAGTAAGTTTGAATGTGAATAAACAGGCTGTGCTGCTGGCCGCTGCTGTCCATACGGCCGAAATCGCTGGCCTGAAGCAGGACTTGGAGCGGGCACAGGGAGAGCTCAGCCTCACGAGGAGGCAGCTCGAGGAGAGCAAAGGTGAATAATTCCCCTCTCTCATATAGTACAAATAAAATTGATTATTCTAACGACGAGGCATCGTGATTTGGTTACAGAGGCCACCACCGAAGCGGTGTCTCTTAAGAAAGCGCTGTCCGAGGCCGAACACAAGGCAGCCTTAGAACGCGAGGAGCGCAAAAAGAAGGAGGCCCGAGTGGGCGAAGTACAAGAAGAGCTCCACGAGCTCGGCAAAAAGTTCGAGTCCGTGGAGCATGAGCTTAAAGCAAAAGAGGCCAAGCTTGCGAAGGCCCTTACAAGTATAAAAGACGCCAAGGCCGAGGCCGAGAGGGCATAGCAGGAAATCCAGGAGGCCAAAAAGATAGCGACGGGTAAGAAATTCTTTATGCAAAGCAAACATGTGGAGGAGGCATTTCTTTTACTTACACAAGTCCGGAGCTCTCCATGGGCATTCGCAGATCTGCCATGCAGCGTATCAGACGCCGCGGAGTTCTACATTGCTCAGGAGGGGAGCTCAACGGAGAAGCTGTTCTGATTCCAGTATGCTGGGGCCGAACATCCAACGTCTCTGAGTGACCAACTGAAGCAGTTGGTCGAACTCCACAGGGCGGCCGAAGTGGCTATGAAGGATTTCATAGTCCAGATGTGGCCTGGTGAGCCCCTGCCCACCAGCTACTTCGGCCCGATCAAGCGGATGGTGAATGCCTGTCCGCGCCTGGAAGTCATCAAGCGATCCATTTGCATTGAAGGTGCCCGCCGGGCCCTTGCCCGTGCGAAGGTGCATTGGGGCAAGCTGGATGCGGAGAAGCTGGTGAAGGATGGGTTGCCAGAGGGCAAGCCGCATCGTGTTCCTGAGAAGTATTATGATGGCGTTATGAAGGGTGCTCGTCTCGTGGCCGACGAATGTACCAAGGACATAATTTTTGAATGAATTCACTTCTGTCATGTTTGTAATTTAAAGACGAAGTTACTTGCGCTAAGTAGCACTTTTGTTATTTAAAATATTACCTTCTGTGCGGCTGTTTATCAAATTCTGAAAGTAGGCCAGTCGTCGGCTTCCGCCCCCATGCAACTAGTACTGGGGTGTTCTTGGATAACCCGGACACTCTTTATCCAAATGTTTGGTCCTTTAAGGAGGTGTCCGGCGTAGTGAACAAGGCAATCGGACTATGCGGCTTTATAACCTTCACTTAGCCATAGAAGTCTACAATTTTAAATTTCGGCGAAGCCCCTAGAATCCAGAAGACCGGATTGGGGCGCTACACACGCCTAGATCGGACGAATCCGATTTATCGCCTAAAACGAAAAAATCTTTAAGGATTTTAAGACCTCTCGAACAGCGACCGGCTCTCGCCATATCATGCCGGTCAGTTTTCGGCTTTCTCTACTGAGGTGCTCGTCCGGCAGAACTAGGGCACAGTGCAGTAGTTCTCCCTGCGCTACCTTAGCCGATATAACAGAACCTAAGGCACCAAAACAAGGAAGCCGGGCTATCCCAACTGTAGACCCAAGACATGATTCGGAGCTGATGCATATAATGCTATAAGTTCGGGGTGCCGCACTGTTGAAAGTGTTCGAACTTGGCGTGCCGTATTATGGGGCGCCATAAGAAGCCCCTGGCAAACTCCACATACCAAAGTGTACGGATGCAATATTAAATAGACATTTGTAAAAAAATGCTCAAAGAAAAATAATAAGCTAACGCTGTATATGATCTCCCATTGATCCCATTGATGAATAATACATTTAGGCGAATGTTTACAATGAATGCATTAAGCGGAGATAAAGAGGATAATTTGACATATCATATCCAGAGGCAAGGTACGTACAGATAGATAAAGCAGGTATAACGATCGCAAATAGATTCCACCTGGGTATTTCCTTCTGTGCGCACAACTTGTTGCCTCCTTGGTTCTTTTTCCTATGTAAGTCCGACAATCCGGCTCTTCTGGAGAAGCTGCACTAAAGCAATGTCCTTAAAGGTAAATGGAAAGGTTACGAAGCAATACCGTACTGCTAACTGAGCCATTGCTATGCCTCCGCCTGTGCCCATGGTATTTTGAGTGCGTAATTGTGTACGCGTGGCACGAATGCTGCTTTGATGGGATTTGAGCGGAGGCCGGACTGCTAGTCATGCTCTTGGCGTGCCTGCTGATCCTGTTGCGGGGTGTTCCGCCCTCGCTTGACTATCATCGCCGGATTGGTGGTTTGCCGGAGGAGGCCGCATTGTACTTCTGCCGCAAGGGCTGCAGTGTGCTCTTCTGTACGGAGAGAGCGATCCATATTTCCGTTAACTGCTATGACCCCGCGTGGGCCTGGCATCTTGAGTTTGAGGTATGCATAGTGTGGTACCGCATTGAATCTAGCGAATGCGGTTCGTCCGAGCAGTGCGTGGTAACCACCGCGGAAAGGGACG
Organism: Triticum dicoccoides; assembly: GCF_002162155.2. NCBI lineage: Eukaryota > Viridiplantae > Streptophyta > Magnoliopsida > Poales > Poaceae > Triticum > Triticum dicoccoides. Next base: position 767,433,472 of record NC_041385.1, read on the forward strand.
ATATCAAAGATTAGCTCTTCGCTTCGGAAGTTATCCGGAGATCCGAAGACCACTTCCAATGTTATAGAGCCCGTACAACGGGCCTCTACTCCAGGAATTACACCTTTAAAGGTGGTTTTGGTGGGCTTAATCCTTGAAGGATCGATGCCTATTTTGCGCACTGTGTCCTGGTAAAGCAGGTTCAGGCTGCTGCCGCCATCCATAAGGACTCACGTGAGGTAGAATCCGTTGATGATTGGGTCTAAGACCAATGCGGCCGAGCCGCCATGACGGATGCTAGTAGGATAATCCCTACGATCAAAGGTGATCGGACAAGCTGACCATGGGTTGAATTTGGGGACGACTGGCTCCATCGCATAGACGTCCCGTAGTGCTCGCTTCCGTTCCCGCTTGGGGATGTGGGTGGCGTAGATCATGTTGACCGTTTTCACCTGGGGGGATTTCTTCTGTCCCCCCGTGTTCGGATGCCGGGGCTCCTCGTCGTCGTCGCTATGCAGCCCCTTGTCCTTGTTTTCGGCGTTTATCTTGCCGGCCTGTTTAAATACCCAGTAGTCCCTATTGGTGTGGTTGGCTGGCTTGTCCGGGGTGCCATGAATTTGGCACAAGCGCTCCAGTATACGGTCTAGACTGGACGGTCCCTGATTATTTCTCTTGAATGGCTTCTTCCGCTGACCGGATTTGGATCCGCTGAATCCGGCATTGACCGCCGTGTCTTCGGTGCTGTCGCCGTTGTTCCGTCGCTTGTGTTTGTTGCGCCGTAGCTTGCTATTGTTGTCACGGACATCTGACGTGCCAGAATGTGGCGTAGTGCTGCTGCGAGCCAACCAACTGTCCTCGCCCGTGCAAAAGCGGGTCATTAGTGTCGTGAGAGCTGCCATAGACTTGGGTTTCTCCTGGCCGAGGTGTCGGGCGAGCCATTCGTCACGGATATTATGCTTGAAGGCCGCCAGGGCTTCGGCATCCGGACAGTCGACTATTTGGTTCTTTTTAGTTAGGAACCGAGTCCAGAATTTCCTGGCTGATTCTCCCGGCTGTTGAGTAATGTGGCTCAAGTCATCGGCATCCGGAGGTCGCACATAAGTGCTTTGGAAGTTGTCAAGAAATGCATCTTTCAGGTTTTCCCAACTGCCAATGGAATTTGCGGGCAGGCTGTTAAGCCAATGCCTAGCGGGTCCTTTGAGCTTAAGGGGAAGATACTTGATGGCATGTAGATCATCTCCACGGGCCATGTGAATGTGGAGAAGGAAATCTTTAATCCATACTGCGGGGTCTGTTGTGCCATCGTATGATTCGATGTTTACTGGTTTGAACCCTTTTGAGAATTCATGATCCATTACTTCATTGATGAAGCAGATGGGGTGTGCGGCGCCTCTGTGCCGGGCTATGTCGCGATGCAGTCCGGCTGCGTCTGACTGGATATATTCGGCCCGGCCGGATTTGCTAGTGTATCCGGTATGACGGTCAGCGTCATGTGTTGCGGCGCGCCCCCGTGATCCGTAGATCGATCTTGGTTGTCCTGTGGCATTATCCAGTTTATCGCGCATGTCCTGAGTATTGCCCCGGGCCGTAGTAAACTGGCACGGGGGTGCGGGCTGGATTCGGGCTGATATGCCGTTTTATCCCGGCCTCGAGGCGGTCGGTCAGCCGTGTGGCGCTCGAGTCCATATTCCTCGGCTGCTAGGACTTCTGTCCATCTATCTATGAGCAGGTCTTGATCAGCTTGGAGCTGCTGCTGCTTCTTTTTTAGGCTTCTCGTAGTGGCAATAAGCCGGCGCTTGAAGCGCTCCTGCTCCACAGGGTCCTCGGGCACGCCGAACTTGTCGTCGCCGAGGCTAATCTCATCCTCGAAGGGGGGCATGTAGTTGTCCTCCTCCGGATACCCGTCAGTCGCCTGTTCATCTGGGCTATCATGCCCGTCTTCCTGTTCGGCCTGCTCAAAGGCGGGTTGTTTGGGGTTGTATTCATCGTCGGCACCGTCCGGATTGTTTTCATCTCCGGTGCCGGTATTACCTTGGCGGGGCTTGGAGCGGCGCGGGTGACGCCCATGCTTTGCTTTCTTCTTGGAGGGGTTATCCTCCGTTGCCTCATCGCCATTAGTTTCTTTCGGAGTGTCCACCACGTATATATCGTAGGAAGAGATGGCTGTCCACCGCCCAGTGAGCGGTGGCTCCTGTACGGCTCCGGCATCATCGTCCATGCCGTCGATGTCTTCGAAATCGAAGTCCAGCACGTCGGTTAAATCATCGATAGTGGCAATCAAGTGGGTGGTGGGTGGGCAGCGAATTCCTTCGTCGCCTGCTTCCCACTCAAGCCGGACATAGTTTGGCCCAGAGTCTCCTGACAGAGAGAGAGAGACTTTAATGAATTCAGCATGTCGCCAAAGGGCGAGTGTTGAAAGATGTCCGCAACGGTAAACTCCATCACCGGAGCCCAACCTGGCTCGACTGGCTCGAGGGTGTGCGGACCGGAACCAATAACCGGATACGAGTCCGGGGGTCCGGGGTTACAGGTCTCCACAGAGGTGAGACCTGTGTTCGGCTCCAACGCCGATGAGTATGCGGCCTGCGAGGCGGGGTCTACCCCTCCGTCTTTGGGCAACGCAACTTGTTCCGGATTTAGATCCGGGGCTATTGCATGGATGATGTTCCGAGCATTGTCCGACAGCAGGTCCAGGCCGTGCCTGTCGTGACTGTCCGGCACTCCCGGCACAGGGCCGAATCCGTCGAAGATCAAGTCTCCGCGAATATCCGCCGTCTAGTTCAAGTTTCCAAACCTGATCTGGTGGCCAGGGGCGTAGCTGTCGATCTGCTCCAGATGGCCAAGCGAATTGGTCCGCAGTGCGAAGCCGCCGAACACAAAGATCTGTCCACGGAGAAAAGTCTCACCCTGGACCGTGTTGTTGACGATTGAAGACGCCATCAAGCCTTGAAGCGGCGGCACAGAGGAACTCTCAATGAAAGCACCAATGTCGGTGTCAAAACCGGCGGATCTCGGGTAGGGGGTCCCGATCTGTGCGTCTTAGGCTGATGGTAACAGGAAGCAAGGGACACAATGTTTACCCAGGTTCGGGCCCTCACGATGGAGGTAAAACCTTACTTCCTGCTTGATTAATATTGAAGATATGAGTAGTACAAGAGTAGATCTACCACGAGATCGTAGAGGCTAAACCCTAAGAGCTAGCCTATGATGGTATGATTGTAATTGCGATCGGCCTTCTAAGGACCATCCTCTCCGGTTTATATAGACATCGGAGAGGGATAGGGTTTACATGGAGTCTGTTACAAGGAAATAAATATGATATCCGGATCGCCAAGCTTGTCTTCCACGCAAAGGAGAGTCCCATCCGGACACGGGCCGAAGTCTTGAGTCTTGTATCTTCACACTTCGATAGTCCGGACGATGTATATAGTCTGGCTGTCTGGATACCCCCTAATCCAGGACTCCCTTAGCCAACACTTGGTCTGACTTTTGATTCACTTGGTGAAGCATACGACTTCTACAATTTGTAAACCGGTTTTGGCATTAGATATGGAAAGAGCCAGCTGAAGATTGAGAGGACAAAGTGCATGCAAGAAATAGTATGTGGTTGCTTGGTGAGTGATGTAGTTACGTCTGTACGTCTGCGAATCATTTTGGTCAGTAGATAAAATACAATTGATTTTTCAATTTCGCATATGTGGGTAATGACTGTCTGTTATGGTCCATTGTCGAACAGGGGAAGCCAGAAGCAGAAAATAGTAGATCCTGCAGGTGCGAGTGTAAAGCTTTGATAAGATTGTTGCGAGCAGCGGACAACAACTGGTACATTACAGAACACAGAGAGAGCCATAATCATTCGATGTCGTTGACAATGGGTGAGAAAGTTCTCTGGCCGTCGCACAAGCACATTGATGTGTACACTAAGGATCTCATAAAACAGTCGCGGGAGAACAATGTTAACCTTGGCAAGGTGTACAACATAATTGGAAGTTTCTTCGGGTCAGTTGAGAAGATTCCATTCACTAATAGAACCCTGAGGAACATCTGCAGGAAGATCAGTCACGAGCAGGCCGATGATGATGTTTGGAAGACACTAGAAGTGTTCGCTGACATACAGGCTGGTGACCCTGGTTTCACATACAGAGTGTTGGCTGATGATACAAGCAAAGTGAAGAACCTGATGTGGGCAAACGGGAGCAACCGTGTGCAGTACCGTTTCTTTGGAGATGGTGTCACTTTCGACACAACATATAGGACTAACTTGTACGACATGCCTTTTGGATTATTTGTTGGGGTAAACAATCATTTTCAGAGCATCATCCTCGCTAGGTGCTGATGCACGACGAGCAGCAAGAGAGCTTCGTATGGGTTTTCATCGAGTTCCTTCGTATGATGGGAGGACCTACCCCAAAGACTATCTTGATAGGTTAGTGCTGTTTTCAGAGGGTGTGTTTTTGGTAACCCTTGCAGTGTGCAGAGACATGTGTTTATTCATCATCTGACAATAATATGGCACGAGCATATTCGTTGCAGATCAATGCAGAGCTATGGAACTAGCAATCAAGAAGGTGTATCCAGATATTGTGCATAGGTGGTGCAAGTGGCACATATTGAAGAAGGCAAAAGAGAGTTTGGGTCCTTTGTACACCAAAAAAATGACTTCCAGGCTGATTTCCACAAAGTCGTGAACCACATGTTAACCGAAGATGAGTTCGAGACGACATGGGATATGTTACTGGATAAGTACAATTTGCGGAAGGGGCTAGGACCATACTTTAGAGTTGTTTTCAGTGCCAAGATGACCAGCACACAACGCAGCGAGAGTGCTAATCACATGGGTTCTCAACTGCAGGTTATGGAAATACTTCACCTAGAAGAGATTCCAGGTAAACATATTGTGAAACGGTCGATGAAGGACGCAGGGGGCATTCTTCCGAGCCATCTGCAGCAGTACCAAAAGGACAAGCGAAGCAACACATCATTCACATGGAGGCATTCGACACTGTACTTCAAAGCTATGGACGTCGTTCGCATGGGGGGTGCTAGTGCAGAATCATTTGACTTCATGGATGCTGCACTGGATGATCTACTAGTGCGTGGAGCACCTATTGCAGAAAGGAGAGATGGACTCGGGCTTGAGGATCGCGTGACAACCTTGGACCCTGGGAGGCAAACTGGCAATGGAGAGGTTGCTTTCATGGTCGCTACAGGTGCCGATAAAGAGAATAGCATGGCACATTTTGTCAGCGTCAATGACTTGCAAGGGCTAGCAGCACCCACTAAGCA
>NC_041385.1:767439029-767489976 GCF_002162155.2 Triticum dicoccoides
CGCCATACGAAAGGCTCAGTCGACGTACACGGTTCTGCAGCATCTGCAGGAGGGAAGGACACAAAAGAACTACATGTCCGGACAGAGGGGACGCACCGAAGAAGCCTAGGAAACCTGGGCGATGCAAGAACTGCGGAATCGAAGGTCACCGCCGGAACACGTGCACTAGGCCATTGGGCTTCGCTGCAAACTAGATTTCGATAGTCATGTTTTATGGATTCCCGACAGGAATTTCCTAGTTTGTTGCACTACGCTCTGCTACTCGCATGCTTACCTGCACTTACATGGTATTCATAGTTGCATTCAGAAAAAGATTATGTAGTGTGTACTCATGGAGCTGTGCATCCACGCGCTGTCCCACTGTAGTAAGATAAAATGTGCTGAACTGGTGTGAGGATTTTCGTGTTTCGTATGGACTGAAACTGAACTGCTTGTTTGACTGTCATCCAAAAGACAATATTGTTTCTTGTTTTTTAGTACGACTGGCTGTGAGTATATGTCAAAAACATGCAGAATGGAGATGTTTGATTTCAGGGACGCCCAACGTGAGGACACACAGATTTTTGATTCAGTGTCTCACTGGTGTGGGAGCTCATAGCCGGCAACATTGGTTTCCGGATCCGCGCCGCAGAAGGGGCACCTGATGAGATCAAGAAGGAAATCGGCGGGCACAGGGAGAGATGAGGAGGATGAGGCGGACATGGGTGGCTCAGGTATGCTAGGGTTTGCAGTAGAGAGCGGAGCGGAATGGGGAATTTTCCAGAGTGCGGATTGGCTGTGGCAGCTGGGAAGCAGCTGCGTGCATTTATGGCATCCCCAGCCCTAACGACGTTGGTGAGTCCAGCGGCACACACGGATCAGCAAGGCTCAGCATCCGTGACGAGCCGTCCTGCACGTATTTGTTCCGACGTGAGAAGCGAAGCTCCGTCGCAATCAATACGAGCAGCTGGCAGAAGCAGGAAAATGGGAATACGGTTCTCAAATACACTAGAAGGCACGGATCTAAAGGCAAACTTGCGGAGGAGATGTCGGGATCATCTGGGCTCGCGCTCAGAAACAGATATTCGCATCTTCACCACGCTTTTTCTAGTGAATCTACTTTTTATCCCGCATGTCACTCCACAGTATCTAGCAATGACATCACAAATAGCATTACAAATATACTTCGGGATATTGAAAACCAACATGGCATAAACAATGATTACCTGTGTCATCGCGTTTATGAGAGCAAGTACAATAAGGTGATGTAGGCAGGCTGTAAGACATTAAATATTATATTCTTGCTTACTTGGAAGAGAGAGAAGAGGAGAGAGAAGAGAAGCGGGCTACTAGTTAACAGTCGGCTACAGCACGTGCTCCTAGATACTTTGTGAGAGTGAGGTGGGCCATGTATCAACAAAGTAGTACATATTTATATCTAGCTATTGTACTTGTTGGCTATAAGTTTGACTATATGTGTCATGGCAATATCATATAGCCAGCAGCTGGCTATATTATTAACCATGCTCTGAGGCGCTTCTTTACTGGTGATTAATTGACAACATTTTTGAGATCCACCCATTGATGAGCACACAAACTCTATCAACCAGGTGTTGGAAACAGTCATTATAGTATTCCAGAGTGAATTCCACTTTTTACCCCATATTTATACATTTGTGACACTAATTACCCCTTCGAGTGAAAATTCGTCTAGAATACCCCTTTTGAAATCTTTGGACCCTTGTTTTTTGATGCGTGTCCATCAGGTAAGGTGTGAGGTGACGCCTGTATCCAAAAACATGTGGACGGCCACAAGGAGTGGAACAGATAGACAAGAGAAGCTTGGACAAGATCGCCAATGATGCCCTCCGATCCTTACAGTTTTTTTTACAAATCAATGACGCAACATGCCGATCCTATCGACCATAAACAGACAAAATGTAAAACTGGGGTAAAACCGTGTTAAAAGTCTCCAAAATCTGACATTTCGATAAAAGTTCCGCTGAATAGGGTAATATGTGTCACAAATGTACAACTACAAGGTAAAAAATGGAATTCACTCTAAATTCCAACCTTTGATGGTAGGCCCAAATATTTATCCGAGATAGCCTCTGAGGCAATATTAAGTTGTTTACAAATATTCGCCCGCGCCTCCACCGGCGTGTCGGGACTAAAAAACACACGGGATTTTACATCAGCTGTCCTAAGCTAGTTTCTCGGGTAAAAAAAGCTGTCCTAAGCTAGCACAGTATATATCTAGAGCATTTCTAAGTGACGTGGCGTTCAACATATGCGCCCTCATCAGGATCAATTAGTCATCAGAAAAATAGCAGGGAAAACTGATGGTGCACTACCGCATGCTATAATATCCACCAAAGTATCTTGGATACCACCGACCAACTCCTCATGGGCTAGTAGACTTGATAAACCTTCAACACATATTAAAATAGGCAAGTGGATAGAGGATCCCCTTGTATGAGCCCCCTTGTAGGGGTAAAAATCTCTGTTTCATCTCAGTGGAACCAAACTCTATTAACACAAGCCATGATCATTTCCGCCCATGTGCCGTCAAAGCCCAACTTAGTCACCATATCACCGAAAAATTCCATCCCACCCGATCATATGTTTTGTGTATATCTAACTTCATGGCACACAAGCCACTGTTCCCTTGCCTCTTTTTCATGATCGTGCGTAAACACTCATAAGCCATTAACACATTATCAGTAATGAGTCTCCTAGGCACAAAAGCACTCTGGGTCAAAGAGATAATACCTGGTTGTAATATTTTCACTCAGCATTTAAGTTTCTTAATCGAAAGAGACACAAGTATATAAAAATATACTTGTTGTCACTGACACGTGAAAAGACGGCACGCAATACATCAAAACGAATACTGTGATACTAAATCGAACGGTCCTTGATTATCACACGCACATCACACACTAATTAACTGACTAACAAATTATGTAACCTACTTAGGCTTGCTCAGATAAAGCAGGCGAGGACCAATGTCACAGCTTGTGCCATGGCGCGAGCGAGGGACGCCACGAATGGCCCGCCCGCGGCGGATGAATACTCCATCGACGGGGCCGGCCCTGGCGCCGGTGAGATCGACGATGACGACGGCGCTCGTGAAGGCGATGGTGCCCTGGGGGCCTGTGCCGGCGATGATGCTGATGCCGGCGCCGGCGGGGAGGCAGCGCGGACGTTAATTACCAGCCTCTCGCCGGCGTTGCAGTGTCCGAGGTCGGCGCTGGCGAAGTAGGCGAGGCCTGGCGCGTCGAGGAGGAAGAGCGTGCTGCCGTCCCTGGGCACGGCGCCGGTGCCGATGCCCGCCGTCTCGTTGCAGTGATAGTATCCGACCTTGCTCACCTTGATCACCGAGTCGTTCTTGTACACGAACTCTGCATGCATGTCCATTTGCATTCACAACACAAGGATTAAGTTGATTTGGTCTCCATCTGGCTAATCAGTGGATCAAACGCTGGCGTGCACCTAGTCAATTGCTACTTACCGATGGAGTCCTCGACGAAGAAGGTTATGGGGGCCGCCCACTTGACGTAGAACATCTCCTTGTCCTGCGGCGGGGGCACGCGCCACCCTTCAGGGCCGCCGACCCTGTACCGCTTCCCCAGCGGCACCGCGGACGCCGCCGGGCAGAGGACGACGAGCACGATGGCGAGCGCCGAGAGACGGATCACCAGAGACGCCGCAGCCGCTGCCATATCGATCGTATCAAAACCGAGCAACGGGCGCTCTCAGCAGGTTCTCTGCCCACCGCCCACCGATGATCTCCGAAGAAGAGGAAGTGGTGTGTGTGTGTGTGTACTGTGTCCAACCGGTGTGTGTGTGTGCTGATAGGAGGACGAGGAATTTATAGGGGTACTACGTTGATCGAGTAGTGCCGATCGATCGAGAAGTGGTAAAACTGATAGGGTCGAGGGAGCGTGCATGCCTGGCGAACTCAACCGATTGCCCGTTGGCGGTTAGGTCAACTCGGCGTTGCTCGCGCGCGGACGGAGGTGGAGAACGTGGCGTTGGACTCTCACCAGGCAGTTACTGCATCTGCATGCATCCATAGGGCTTCTCTGCCCGACGGCGGCATTACGGACAGTCGTACAGGCCCAAGAACTGAATCGCCGTACCGGCAACGTTTTTGGAGAACCTTTCTTGCAGTCCAGGTGTTTGCCATTAGTGGCGGCAGGTTGATACTGATATTTCTTTCGTAAGAAAAACTGATATTTGAATATTTGATGTTGCATCCTGTTAACCATCGGCGGCGGTGCGTTGGTACTGATATTATTGTAAAAAGTAAATACATCAGTGGTGCTTGAACTTGTCATGAATGTTCACTATAATGTTTGAACTTGAAAAATACGTCGAACTGATTTCAAAACATGGCACATACGTGCAAATACGGTATTGATCGCATCTGTAGACGTAAATTGCGTAGTGGCACTGTATATGGCTGATGTGACACCGACATGGCGTGGAGCTCACCTGTAGCGATAAAACAGGACTAACTGAATACTACATGTCTCAATGACTATTGGTCCCGCCTGCTAGTATTGGAAATTAAAATGAAAAATGAGGCCGAATGGTAATCGGACCCACTGACCTGACAATGGCGGGCAACATAGCTTGCCAACACGAAGGAACTTCACATGGCAAGTCTCCAAGAGCTTAATCTATTGTAAATGAAAACGCTTGTAGTACTGCAGTCTGTGCAGCTCATTTAGCATACTAGTAAATGTGTACGTGCAGTGCACGTTAATATTAGGTAATATATTAATTACACGTAAATATTAGGTACTTTGATATGCAATATATTGCAATGCATGTTGATATTAGGTAATATATTAATAGTAAGATATATTGCAATATATTAGGTAATATATTAATCTATTGCAATGCACATTGATATTAGGTAATATATTAATAATAGGATATTTTTTGCGTATTAAGTATGTGATTAGCATTGGTATTAATATTTGGTACGATATTAACTGCATACTAAACGTGTTGAGCAATCATCATTGAAGCAGCCTGAGTCATTGGATTGACCTGATTTGATGGCCGGGATTTGTTGAATCTGCCCCATTAGGTCTTTTTATATTGGTATAGATGTTAATTTTTCTTAAAATTTGTAAAAAGTATGTACATTATAATTACACTAATACAAAGAAAATTCAACTACTCTCGTTTTATAACTAATTCATATATAAATATTTTGTATAATTTATAATTTCTTTTGTACTCATCACTAAATATTGTGTTCTTTAATAAACCATCTTACATATAATCAATGAGTGTATATTTTATATTTACACTAAATATTTTAAAAACTTGTGCACTATATTTAACTATTATTATATAAATTATTTCTAAAAATTACAGGAACATTTTTAGTTTTTTATTGCATACCTCCATATACTTATTTTGTAGGCACACCAATATTTGTGTACCACAAATATGTATAATCCACAGCGTGGCATCGGGCCTGGTTTATAGATTGTTTATTAAATAATATGTGCACACGCATATTAGTATACCTCGAGATAATTATTAACCTATATCTATATATACCCAATAAGAAAGGGGCTATTATGGCGGTATGTCATGGAAATTGCGTCCAAAGTTGCAAAATATTACCGACCAACGCCACCTATAAGTAATAAAAAAGGTTTTACACACGGAAATCCCTCGTCTGGGCCGGCCCATTCAGTTGGGACGTCTTATAGTGCGCTCTGTGCGCTAGAAGAAGACGCAACGCGACCGATTGGACCGGCCCATGTTCCGGGTGGCCTGTTTTTATAAGGTCATTATTTATTTGTTTACTTTATTTTCGTTTTTCTACTTTAAACAACTTGGGACTTCAAAACATTTCCGAAAATTTAAAAAATGGTAATTTTGAATTAAAATGTTTAATAAATCATAAAATGTTTGTGTATTCAAAAAATGTTAATGAGTTTGTAAAGCAATATTTCTGGTTCAAAAAATGTTCAAATTTTCAAACACAATTTTCTGGGAAATCCAAAATGTTCATGAGTTTTAAAAATTTCGTGTATTAAAAATTATGATGAAATTGAACAAAATGTGACCTATCCAAAAAATGTTCATGAATGGAACAATATCATAAAAATTCAAAATCTGATCCTTACTTACAATACAGTTTATTTATTCATAAAATATTCTCTGATTCAAAATATGATCATGCATTTCAAAAAGTGTTCGTTAAATAAAAAAATGTTCCTGAATTTCAAAAATTCTTCCAACCAATTCCAAAAAAATGCTCATCGATTCTAGAAATATTCACATATTCCAGAAAATTGTTTAACAAGATGTGCACAATTTTAAAAAATGTTTGCAAATAGTATAAAATAATCATGAATTCGAAAAATGTTATTGATTTTAGAAAATGTTCGAAAATGTGCACAATTTTAGAATATGTTCACGACTTTTAGAAAATGTTCATCATTTCATAAATTAGTCATGATTTTCACAAAATTGAGAGTGGTCATGTATCTTGATAATAGAGCAAAATATGGTCATGACCATTGAAGATTATAAGTTTTGTCCTGTTGCAACGCACGGGCCCTTTTTCTAGTAAAATATAATATGTGCACACACGAGGAGTCCGGAGGAAACATCAGCTTTTGTGAAACACAACTACCAAGTACATACTCCCCTCGCCGATGCACCCCCTTGGTTTCGGGAGCTCATATTGAGCGATGTAGGCGCCGCTTCGCGCCGCTGGCGCTCGCACGGACGCGAAGTGGGCCGGCCCAGCAACGTGCTACAAAGCAAAAGGAGAATGCAAAATGGCACGTTAAATTCAGGGAGACGTGGGACCAGTAGTCCCCCACACGAGTTAACCACTAGACCATGTTTAGTTCGTTGTTACTGAAGGAAAATAGAGCATGCACATAAACCATGGATTATTTGACTAAAGAAAACATAATATTAAAAAGCATTCACATAAACAATGAATTGAAAACAAAACTTCAAAAAATGAAAAAAGTTCGTGAATTTGAAAAAAGTTCATCGAATTTTTTAAAAAAAGTTCATTGAATTTGAAAAAAGTTCACCAAATTTGAGAGAGAGTTCATCGATTTTAATAAAAGTTCATCGATTTTGAAAAGAGTTCATCGATTTTAAAAAAAAGTTCATCAAATTTTAAAAAAGTTCATCGAATTGAAGATAAAGTTCATGAAATTTGAAAAAAAAATCATCAAACCTGAAAAAAGTTCATCGATAATTGAAAAAAAGTTCATTGATTTCCATAAAAAGTTCAATGAATTTTAAATGTTCATTACATTTGAGAAAAGTTCATCAAATTTGGAAAATAAGTTCATCAATTTGGAGAATAGTTCATGGATTTTTGAAAAAACGTTCGTTGATTATGAAGAAAAAGTTCATGGATTTACAATCACGCATTTCAGAAAAATAAATAAATAGAAAAGGAAAAAAGGACAGAAAATAGGAAATAGAAAAAGAGATGCGAACTAGCAAAGAACAAAAAGGACGGAAGCAGTTTCAATCCATAAGTTCACGATGGTTCTAGTGGTCTAGAGTTCGATTCTTTGGCTGGCACCATTTTTGACAGACAAAAGGAAACGCTAAATGGGCTGAGCCCAGCTAAGGAGCCTGCAGGCGCCGGTTTGTGTCTTCCTCGTTTGGCGACTCGGGGGCGATTAGGTTTTCCCCATCGCGTGCCCCCTCACCGCCGGCTGGCCCGCCGCGGCGAGACCTCCCCTGCCTCCTTCTCCCCATCCCCGCCCTTGTCTCTCCCCATGGTCCCTCCCCAATTGCGATCTCGTCGGCAACAACTGCAGCTCGAATGAAGCTTCTCCTCATGGCTAGCGGCTGGTCTGGTCAGGGTTGGTGGCGCCGCTCCTCCCGTCGTGCTGGGCGCCGAGCAACGCGAGCGTGGGTGCCGGTCCAGCCATGGGATCCAGAGGGTGTCGTGGTTCCATTGGATCTGACAGGGGGTCAGTCCATGGACTCGGCCGACCGCCGCTAGGCTGCCTCGTACACGGACTTTCGACGGTGCGCGCGGATCTGGGTCGTGCAGTGCTCGGGTGTGATTTGATTTTGTTGGGCGCCGGTGGGAGGTTGTGGTGGTGCGCCGGTGCGGCAGCGGTGCTGGCCGACTATGTATCGATGGCCCGTCTCTTGGTGAGAGGCGGGCAAGGTTTGGCCTTTCAAGATCCGGAGTGGCGGCTTCGGCATCGGCTGGCGGGCATGGTTGTGCCCTTGCGATAGGTGTCGTGATGTGGGTGTTGGTGGTCCGTCTTGTCCGTGAGGGCGACGAGGTGGACCACACGGAGGCGTCCGTGGCTTGGGTGTGGTCATTGGGGATTTGAATTACTAGATGACTCGTTGCGCCCATGGCGCAAAGTCGTGTATAAGCTAATTATTGTGAGAGATTGTATTAATATATTTGTTGCTTCAAAAGAATAGCTTATGTACTATATGCAGTGAGCAGATAAGATTGAAAATGGTGCACTAAGTCATGTAGGAAAGTACTATTGACTTTCTGCAGATGTAGTAGTTGTTGATGATCGTTTGTAAAATAAACAGGAATGTAATTGATTTTAATTTGTTGCATACACCGTGATTGGAAGACGTTATCACAGGGAAGCTCTAATGAAAGCATTGAAGCAAAAGCATGCATAAAAGGAAGCTTGTTTCTTGAGTCATAGTTTTCAGGAAACAATAGCAGTATATATATATATATATATATATATATATATATATATATATATATATAGAGAGAGAGAGAGAGAGAGAGAGAGAGAGAGAGAATAAGCGGTGAAAAACTGCTTTTGACTACAAAGAGAACAATATAATCTAAAGATCATAGACTACATTATACAATACTTTTCACCACAGAAGCAGTGGCCTGGAAAGAATAGCAGAAGAAGAGGCCTTCACATATATACAGTAAGCGATGATAACCCGCTTCTGAGTACAGAGATAACAACAAAGTTTAAAGATCGTAGACTATATCATACACTACTTTTCAGCATAGAGGCAGCAAGTTAAGACTAAAGCGTACACATATCTTGCTTGGAGTACGCCAAAATGCGAAAGATCCTTGTCTGATCGATACGTCAGGACACATTGACCAAATCTCACCAGAAACTATTTCTGGTTGCTTCGAGGCGCTGCTCAAACTTCATAGCAATGTAGCGTAGCCTCTGCGTCAGTCCTTCAATGCTTGCCAGCGCTGTTTTCATAACTCCCTTTGCTATCCCGCCCTTTCAAATGCCGAGCAGTCGTTGTGTTTTCTATTTGGGCAGAATATGAGCTCATATACCTGACAGCGTAGTAGCATGTTTTGCACAGCTTCTTGATTGTTTTATTTGATGCAACCAGCCATTTGACCAGGTGCGTCACTTGATTTTGAAGCTTCTTGACATGAGTGTAGTGGTAGTCCCTCATTTCTTTGCCATATGCATTTTCCATGTATCTAATAGCTTCAATAGCAGCACTGTCTTCAGCATCTTCATAGCTATCTAAGATTGCACCTGACAGAGAACTTGGAACAAGTGCACCATCGAGCAATTCCAAAGAAGAAATGAAAGTAACCGTCACACGATTCTTTCCGCCTGGGCATATCTTGTGATAATAAGTTGCGGGGGGTAACTTCAGAGCTTTCAGCACCAGGGCGAATATGTGGGCTTAAGGAATTACTATCAGATAGTCATTCTCCTGTACAAGCAAAGTAAGGGTTAAATTTCTGTCTGACAAAATAATAGTTGAATCGACAAATGAGGATTTCAATTGGGCATGGTAGTTTGATTGAGTGTGAAGCCCTGAGTTGTTCTATTTAACTACATAAGAGAAGTTACAGGTAGGCCTGCCATTCTTGTAGGCGCCACTAATTGTGAGGATACATGTGTAGAGTTACACAATTGAAACAATGAAAGAACAGAAGACTGACCAAAGACACCCTTTCCAGAATGCAACACTGAGGAAAATATTGTCCAGGAAATAAATATGATTACTACAACTTCACCTCATTCAAAAAACTAAGGATGAGTTCTGGAAGACCAATTTCCACGAACCTAGCTACCTATATTTCATTATGCGTGTATCTTTTATTCACTCTTCCAAGAATACAGAAGCAAGGCAAATAAGCCGGCGATGGAGCAAAACTGAAAGCCAAGTTTATAAAGACCAATGAATGAACTACAACTGGTGATTAGAAGATTACATTGGGCGCAGGCGTTGCTGTCCTTGATGCTGCTGATCCTGGGGAACCGTCTCACAGACGATGCCAATGTCCATGTCTTCCATTGTGAGATTTTTGATCTGAGATTGAAGAGGGGTAGTGCAGTGAGGAGAAAGCAAACGAAGCATGAAATCGAATATTGTTGTAAGAGTGTGAGCCAATCGGTGTAAGAGTGTGCGTTAACATATTGTTGTTTGAAAAGAATAGCTCATATATTATATGTAGTAAGTACATTAGGTTGGAAATGATGCACTAAGTCATGTAGGATGGCCAATGTCTCGCAGAAAGATAAATAACCTTTTTAGTTATCTCACAAATATGAAATAACGATGCTCTTTGAATAAATGAATACTGGTTTCTGTAAGAGGAATTGAAGTAAATGTAATAGTAAATGGAAAAACAGAACCGTGCCTTGCAAATGTTTGTTTTTTTACGTAAAGGAAAAGAAACACCTTTTCTTGTGAGTAACAAAAGGAAAAAAAGAAAGAAACACCTTTCTGTTCTGCGTATATGGAGATAAGTATTTCGATGGCCCATATGTTATTTAGCCCGGCCCACGAATAGCGACAGTCGTGACCCGTGAAGAGCTGAATATGAAGCGGCAGCGAGTGGATCCAACGAGCTTGTGTATCCCCTTTCTTCCTCGTCTCTTCAGTTCGACGCCAGAGGCGTCTACATACGCTAGAAGCATGGATTTTACTACAAAAGGGAAGGCATCAACAAGCATAAGTATCTCAATTTTAGCCACCAATGCAGAAGACAGGTCATGTGCTTTTGTTCAAGCTATGCAATATTAATAATCATATATTTGTTTGCCCATAGGAATAATAACCGCAAGGTAGTCTAACCATTAGCAAATATTCTATTAAGGGAAATAACAACACAATTAAATGGTAGAAACTCTAAAAGGGGCAAATAGTCATTGGCTTGAAATCATCATCTTGCTCGTGAGCAAATAAACACGATTGTTTAATTATCTCATAACAAGCTAGATCAAAAGCATTAAACAACCTAGGGTGTGCCTAGCCTTACAAAATATCATAACACATACATTTGGTGGAGAAGGCAGACAATTATGTACTGTGAGCCAGTCACACTACCACGAAAACCATGATAAACCTTGATAAGACCAGGTCGACCATATGGTGGCAAAATCATCAAAGAGGTATATGGGGAAGAACTCATCGGAGCAAAGCCAATAGAACAATAAGTAGATCTCACTTACATGCAGCGCCAGCGAAACCAATCATAAATTTGGACGAGTGTTTCGGAGAGAAATTACTGCACAACAATGGCAACCGACCACAAGGCCTTTAAAGATGAATATAATATATTAGCACAACAGCAGTTCAGTTTCCGTAAGCGGAACAATGAAGAAATATATCGTATAAGTTTACTTAATTTGGTCACATATTGTAACCAGAAGTATTTATGTGCACAAAAAAGGAAGGCAGACTTTCCTTTGGTCTAATTTTCACAAATTAGTTCTGACTGCCTACTGAATGGAAGCTACTAAGTTGAGTAAAACCAAGCATGTATGTGATCTGACCATCGTCAACTGCAAGTAAACTAAGTAACTAACTATATGTACCAAAATGTACAAAGCTCAACGTCTGTTAGGGAGACAAACAGTTAGGGGGACAAACACAACGAATAGAGGATGCACACCTGATGCCTGTTGAAGTTTGCTTCGGCCTCCTCTCAAGGACAAATCCAAAACAGAATCAGCAAGCCTGTGTGCCTCCGTGGCAAGCTTTCCACATCTCCGTCTTTAGTGTATCAACTTAAATATTGACAATCTATGCACTCACAAATAGAGGTAATGGTAACAAGTAAGCAAAACACACATGCATGGATTATAAAGTTATGAGTCTTTGGCATCACCAATAAAATGAACTATGCACAATGAACATGGTACAGAAACAATCACAATGATGAATAAATAAATTGCTCTATCGATGGAATCCACAAACACCTCGGCAATACAAATTATATTATATTTTGAATAGGAAAGCTAATCCAAACACAACCTTCAACAAAAAAATCTGCAACACGAGAATGGTCCAAGACAAAAGGCATGTGTGTTACTAACCTATCGCATAAATGTGTCGTCATAATGGCTATGTGTAGAATTTGACAAGGTTATAGTTTCCACTCCTTGGACTCTGAAAAACAGAATGATAAATATGGTGAGCACATAATAACATAACATTGAAGTTGTAATGTTCAATCAACACACTGCAGCCATCTGCATATGCGTAAACCACTGAAAAACATAATGATAAATATGGTGAGCACATAATGATAAATATGGTGAGCACATAATAACATAACATTGAAGTTGTAATGTTCAATCAACACACTGCAGCCATCTGCATATGCGTGAACCACTGCTGCTCTACAAACCTATATTACCTGGATAATTATTCTGTTCTATCATCAGTGAAAACATGCCTATGAGGCATCCTTACTTCCCTCCATTGTTTTGGTGATATTTCTCATCTTCACCCTACTGCCATTCGGATCTTTATTTTATACTTCACACCCAAAAAATGAGTCTGTGGTGGAGTAAGTTGACCATGCCTTCTCGCATAATTATTCCAATTAAAAGTAGCCTTTTCTTGATCTTTCTTTTAAGCAAATACTAATAGTTGAAAGAGGATAAACCACAACGTCGGTTCGAACGAGACCTCCGTGGAACCATCTAGCTAAAATGACACCGCCAATAATCAACAAAAATAAAACAATTTTTGAGAGCTCATCACAGAGCAAAACAGAAAAGATTTCTAAATCTGAAAACTCAAATTAAACAAATATTAGAGACTCCATGGCGTAAATTGGAATGGATAACAAAGCACACTTATAGGAAATAAACAACATGTATTCATGTGAACAGAAGTTCCATATTCAAAGCCAAAAACTGATATGTTGGGTTTTGAAGAAGATTCAAACATCAGATGTACTGAAACTTACATCTGAACCACACCACAGTTGGTCCACGGAATGCCTCTCCACTGCCTCCGGTAGCAGCACCATTTTTCAGCAGCAGCAGCCTCGCCTCATCAGCTGATGGAGGTAACATCAAGCACTCACGCTGATTTTGCAGAGAACAACAGTAAAACCTACAACTATCAGTTATGAATAATAATAAAAGGGTGGGATCAATTATTTAGAAACAAGTGAGCACCTATTATTAGAAAAGCCGGTGCATCACATTTATCTCTCCTCTTGCAAATTGTAAAAAAATTGAGCAGTGCAAATTGTAATTAATATCACTGAACAAGAATACTATAGGATTATTGATTTATTCGTGCGAAGACAAACATGATAAGTCACCTGAAGCATCTATGTTAATTTAGGTGAGAGCAAATCAGTATGTTATGCAATAGTTTGATACCATAAAAAACAGTTGGAGAATGATCAAATAAATTTATTACCCAGCAGCGCCACCTGATGTTCTGTGTTCAAGAGCAGTGCAAACATAGGCCGATGTGTATAACAAAAAAAAAGTTTGCATCCAAGGATAACACAGGAACATACGTGATTGTGTGTGAGAGAGAGAGAGAAGAGAGAGAGAGAAATATCCTCTTCTTTCTCACATCTGCACAAATTGACATAGATCAAGAAATCAAAAAAAGATTGGGGGAGGCAAATGACGAGGTCATACCTAGGCAGCCCAGATTGGGGACGGGGACGACGGCCGGCGCGCAACGGACGACCACTCATCCACTCCAGCGGCACGCCAACGTAGAGCCTGGAGCTCCAACCTTGCTTCTCCTTCCCCCATCGCTATCCTCCTCCCTCCTTGCTCCACCACGCCCACCATGAAGATCATGCAACCCATGCTCTTGTATGGTGGTGACTTGTGCCCAATCTAGAACGTGAGGAGGAGAAGAGCGAAGGGGAGGAGAAGAGGCACTGCTCCCCTCCTCCTGTCGAGTCCTTCTTGAGGGCGAGCTCCTCCTGCGAGGCCGGATCAAGGCCGACGGGCGCCGGCATAGCACGGCCCGGCCGAGGCTGAGGCGGCGGCGGCGGCAGGAGGGGAGGTGGAGGCGGCGGCGGCAAGAGAGAGAGGAGGCGGCGGCGGGGCGCGGGCTAGGTCTGGCTGCTTTTACTTTTTTCTCTCGCGGCGGCTTCTCTTTTTCTTTTCTCTCGTGCCCGCTCGCCCAGGT
This sequence comes from Triticum dicoccoides, assembly GCF_002162155.2. Taxonomy (NCBI): domain Eukaryota; kingdom Viridiplantae; phylum Streptophyta; class Magnoliopsida; order Poales; family Poaceae; genus Triticum; species Triticum dicoccoides. The sequence continues at coordinate 767,453,421 of NC_041385.1, forward strand.
CGCCCGCTCGCTCGCTGCTCTCTCTGAGCCGGGCACCCAGGAGACCGACAAATGGGCCCGATGCGGCTGAAGCTGAGGCGCCGTCGCCGGGTGCGAACGAGGACGGTAAAAAACGTCGTGACAATCCACGATCGATTGGCCACAGCCCACGAGCGACCTGCCCCTGCTTTTCATCCACAGAAGCACGCACCATCCATGAGTCGCTGCAAGGCTGCCCCACGTCGAAACGTGACCCACTCGTCAGCTGCTCATGGGCCGATTACGGGGCGTACAAGAAAACGAGTGGTCGGATACTTATCAGGTCAATGAAAATTACTATTACAACGCCAGCGAGGCGAAGCGTGCGTGCAGGATCGTTTTGAAATCACGATGGCGCTGGATGGGCGGGTACTCTAGCAGCTTTTATATGTTAGATGACCAAACCCCTGTTATGGGCGTCGTCCTCTTCATATTCGGCTACCTCTACTCGTCGGCCGGTGGCTATTCTTGTGGTGGTTGGATAGTGGATTCTGGTGGTGAAGGACAATTTCCCGGGTGAAAGCTTTGCCCGAAGCTGTCGGTGCCGGTGTCGGCGACGCTCTTGAGTGATTGTTTCCTCCTTGGAGGCATCATCGTGGGTTGTCCTTACTTACCTTGTGCTCAGGGTGAAAATCCTTTGTCTGACCTGCCGGATCGTGCGGTGGCAATGCGGTTGCGTTTTTTCCTTCTCGGAGGCTCCATCTAGTGAGCAAGATCCCTATCTACTAGTGGACGGCAACTCCTTCTCTTCATGTTGACGGTACTTGGACCTCGACGGGAGTGCTCCCTAGGTATGCTAGCTTTGGCGAGGGGTTGTGGAGGCCTCCTTGTCTTGGCGTCATTTTCCATTCAAGCTCAGGGGTGACCATCTTCTTCGTTCAATGGTGATGTGCCCTAAGAGCCAAGGCGAGGGGGCAGGGGGGCTCCTTTCAGCGACATAGATGAATGGCGATGTTTGCTCGGTGGCCAGGTGATGGTGATGCCTTGGCCCCCTTCCGTAGCTAGTATCATTCTCGAGGTGGCTCTGTTCCTTGCTCTGGTTGCTTATTCACAACCGAGAGCTCCTATGACTGCAGGCGGTGCTTCAACTTTTCCCTCAATGTTTGCCTGCTGTCTGCGGTGCTTTGTTTTTGTTCTACCCAGCACCTTTTATCTTGTTGCGCTTTTCTTTAGCTTTTGTTTGTGTTGGTTTTTTGTATTATTGCGTTGGTTGTAAGGGCTTCATTAGTTTAAGGTCGGGCGTCATCCTATTTTCAAAAAAAAAACATGTGCACACGCATTTTCACTTAAACTGCATTATCGTTCAGAAGCCCTAACAGACATCTGAAACTACTTACCTGTTGGTCAGTGCGGACTGCATGCTAGGTTTAGGTCGTTGGTTCGAGTTTCGACGGGCACCATCCTTGCAGACGGTACCCACTAGCCATTGAGCAATATAGTACTGTATCGTCACTACAAGTTGGTCCCATGCCATGTCGGTTCACTTTACATCTACAAATGAGATTCGCACTGTATTTGCATATTCGTACCAAGTTTTAGAAACAGTTCGGCATATTTTTCAAGCTCAGGCACTAAAGTGAACATCCATGGCAAGTTCAAGCACCACCATTGTATTTACCTCTTATTATGATGATGTTCATACCCTTTCCATGAGTATTGTATGTCCTCTATGTGTTATTTTTCTTACTAACTAATGAAGTGGTCTGCACAACAAGATGTTATGGTTAGGCGATCCTGGGCGATTTTGCAGCTGTTGCCGCCACTAGAGCTACCCGGCCTCGGCCTCATGCAAGTCGGTATTTTTTCCATTTGCACCCTCTGGGCAGATTGTGTCCTCGTTGGCCTCTTCTCCGCTGGAGCTACATGCCTGTGGTGCACTCGGAGTTGATCAGACCAGGAAGGACATGATGGGGAATCTTGCATCTACACGGTGGAAGTAGTTCAAAAGGATCAAGAACATTAACCCCTCCTCCAAGGAATGGGAGGCCTCGGCTTCAATGAGCATACTTAAGGGGGAATATGGTTGTCTAGTATGAACACCTTAAACCCCAAGATTCCCCTTATAAGAGTTAAGACCTGCAGCAGTGATGAACCATGTACTGCCATTTGTTAGCACGCTCGAGGCAAATAAGAAGAACTCGTATGTGAGTAGGGCTAAAAGGGGCTACCCTTGTGGATGCTACCTGCCTGAAGCCTTCTGATAGGGATAATGAGGCCCTTATGATGATGAATCCTGATGCCCTCGCGGTCATCGTTGCAACCCACAGAGAAGATATGGTGCAGACCGCTGGCCACCGTGGAGTCCGGGAGAGAACATGCTAGAGGTTAATGAAGTGGAAGATTCCATGGAAGGAGAGGATCAGGAGGAGGAGGTGCTCGCCGAGGATGATATGGAGGAAGCCAGAGTTATCCCATTGTAGGAGCACCCGTGGACGATTACCATGCTTGTTTACTCCCTATAATGGCCAAACCCTCACACATTGCTTGATGATTGGGAGGATGCTTGGAAGCTCCATGAGTATATGAGGCATACGTTCCTGGGAGGAAGCTACTATTTTTGTTCACTTCTATTGTGAGGCAAATTTGATGAGGATCTTGCGAGAGGGGTCATGGCAATCCAAGGATGACCCATTGGTCGTTGAAGCGTATGATGGGATGAAGAAGGTCTTTGACTACAGGATGGACTTGGTCAGAATTTGGGTGTGAATCTTAGACGTGCCCATGAATTGGAGCACATGATGTGGTGTGTTCCCTATGCAAGAATCTAGGAACCGTGCTTTAGGTGGAACTCAAGGAGGAGTGCGGTACGCGAAGTTTTCTGGGGGCATGACTTGTAGAACTCTATGTAAGTGCCGGCACATCTTGTGGAAGGGGGGCAAAGCGTCTAGGCAGCCGGATGGCAATGTAGCTTCACAAAATAACAAGAGGGAGGCTGCTTCCCGGGAGCGTGGTAACCCGGCCGTAGCCGAATATCTTGTCGAGAAGATGCAGAGTATGACCGCGTCTAGGGACGTGCATATGTGAATGGTATTTCCAAGGGTCCAAGGATCTCTGACATCATCCCGCTAATGCGCAATATTTTGGCTAATGCATGAGAGGAGGATGCATAGATGTCGAGCGTGAACTCAACTCTGAGCAAGCGTGGCGCAGGTGACCAACATATGTCCTGCTCTTGGTAGGATGATCAGGGTGCTACTCTAATTGTGTACTCTAATGCTACTGACATGGTGGATCTAGTCTATGCAGGTACCCCCTAAAAATAGATTGAGAAATGCATCGGCAAGGGGGAACAGGAACAAGGGATGGTGGATGGTGGAAAGATTGCGGCAGAAGGCGAGGTCAACATCACTCCGGAGGGAAACTGACCTGGTGCCCCCCGGTAACATGATGGGCCATAGGTGGTGTACTGTAGGAGCAACTGATATCTTAAGTATGAACTGCCTAGGACTAGGGGTGGAAACGGATCGGATGCGGATCGGATAGTGCTCTTACCACTTCCGTTTTCATATTTTCGAAACGAATACGAATCCGAATGCGGATGTTATCGGATACGAATGCGGCTTGGATGTTATTCGAATACGGATACATATCGGATGTTTTCTTGATTCGGAACGGATACGAATAATATCAACTTATTGCTTAAGTAAATTAGTCAATAGCTATGTGACATGAAATAATCAACTTGTGCCATACAATAAGTCAATGATAAATAGGTTTATGAATAAATACTATTGTAGTGCATAATAATTTCTAAGTTTAATCATACAAAGAGTTAAATTTGACCACTAATTTGGCTTTTATGTTGGATAATTGGAATATTGGGGCTAGAATTTTGAAAATTACCTCCCATAATCTTATCCGGATACGGATATATCCACTTCCATATCCATATTTGTGTCAAAATGTCCTACCATATTTTATTTCGTATTTGTTTAATAAATTCGGATACGGATAATTTTTATTTCCATTTTAGTTCGGATGCGGATGTTTCGGATACGAATAGGTATTTTCTCGGATATGAATATCGGATATTTTGGATTATCCACTACCACTTTCCACCCCCTACCTAGGACGACCCATGATCTTTAAAGCTTAGCGCAAGCGAACTCCCCAACATTGTCTTTCTTTGTGCAACTAGGAAATCTAAAGATATGATGAAAATATATTGATCTCGTTGAGGTTAGAGTGGATTTGAAGCAATAAGTAGTGTTTGTCGAAGTGGAGGTTCAACACTCTTTTGGACTGAATTCCTGAGTCTCGATGTAAAATCTATGACCGATAGATATATTGACGTGTATGTGTGTGTGTCTGCTGATGACCCTCCTTGGAGGCTCACGCGTCTGTATGGCGGGCCTTGCATACATGACCGTCATCTCATCTGACCCCTACTGATTGATCTACACCACCTTGCAAACATGTCGTGAGTTGTGACCAAGGCTTACAATCAAGCTATCTAGGGCCGCAAGCACTTCTCCTAGTCCCCACAATCAACATGTTAGATGGTTGCTTTCATGATGTTCTTGAGTTTGTGTGATCTTTGTTTTTCAAAGCTACTTATACTTATGAAAACAGTCATGCCAGGAGTGCAAATTAAAAGTCTTGTTGGACCAAGTGGTGGCCAACAATCAAAGGTGAGGCTTGGTATAGGCATCCGTCAAACATCTAGTTGCACCTAGCTTAGACCATGCCCCCCTTCTCCTCAAGTCACCGACATAGAAGCGTACAAGACCAGGAATGTTGGGCAAGGTGAACAATACTATGGAGGTCCTAGGGTTTGGTTGTGGATCACAAAAGGGAAGGGAAATGGACAAAAAATGGCTAATGTTGCGCCTAAGAATCCATACAAAAAGCGAAGGGAAAGTCTATGCTATGAGGTACTCATAACCCACATGCGGTTTCAAGAAGGAAGCCACCTATGCTGGTGAGAAATTAGATGTAATTTCTAAAGGAAATATGCCCTAGAGGCAGTAATAAAGTTGTTATTTTATATTTCCTTATTCATGATGTTTATTATTCATGCTAGAATTGTATTAATCGGAAACTTGATACATGTGTGGATACATAAACAAAACACCGTGTCCCTAGCATGCCTTTACTTGACTAGCTCATTAATCAAAGATGGTTAAGTTTCCTAGCCATAGACATGTGTTGTCATTTGATGAATGGGGTCACATCATTAGGATAATGATGTGATAGACAAGACCCATCCATTAGCTTAGCATAAAGATCGTTCAGTTTTATTGCTACTGCTTTCTTCATGTCAAATACATATTCCTCCGACTATGAGATTATGCAACTCCCGGATACCGGAGGAATCCCTTGTGTGCTATCAAATGTCACAACGTAACTGGGTGATTATAAAGATGCTCTACAGGTATCTCCTAAGGTGTTTGTTGGGTTGGCATAGATCAAGATTAGGATTTGTCACTCCGAGCACCGGAGAGGTATCTCTGGGCCCTCTCGGTAATGCACATCATAAGAAGCCTTGCAAGAAATGTGACTAATGAGTTAGTTGTGGGATGATGCATTACGGAACAAGTAAAGAGACTTGCCGGTAACAAGATTGAACTAGGTATGAAGATACCGATGATCGAATCTCGGGCAAGTAACATACCGATGACGAAGGGAATATCGTATGTTGTCATAACAGTTCAACCGATAAAGATCTTCGTAGAATATGTAGGAACCAATATGAGCATCCAGGTTCCGCTATTGGTTATTGACCGGAGATGTGTCTCAGTCATTTCTACATAGTTCTGGAACCCATAGGGTCCGCACGCTTAACGTTCAATGACAATTTTGTATTATATGAGTTATGTGATTTGGTGACTGATACGTCCATTTTGCATCATGTTTTCCTACTGTTATTTATGTTGTTTTATTGTATGATAATGCTTTTTGGAGTAATTCTAATGCCTTTTCTATCATAATATGCTAGGTATGCACAAAGGGGGCGAATTCTGGCAGCTGGGAATCTGGACCTGAAAAAGCTACGTCAAGCTACCTATTCTGCACAACTCCAAATGAGCTGAAACTTCCCGGGGATTTTTTATGGAATATTTAATAAATATTGGAGCAAATAAGTATTAGAGGGGGGCCACCAGGTGGTCACAACCCACCTGGGCGTGCTAGGAGGCCCAGGCGTGCCCTGGTGGGTGTTGCCCTCCTCGGCCCACCTCCGGTGCCCATCTTCTGGTATATAGTCATTTTGACCTAGAAAAAATCAGAGGAGGACTTTCGGGACGAAGCGCCACTGCCTCGAGGCGGAACTTGGGTAGGAGCACTTTTGCCCTCCGCCGGAGCGATTCCGCTGGGGAAACTTCCCTCCCGAAGGGGGAAATCATCGTCATCATCATCACCAACAACTCTCCCATCTTGGGGAGGGCTATGTTCATCAACATATTCAACAACACCAACTCCTCTCAAACCCTAGTTCATCTCTTGTAAAACTATAGATTGGTGCTTGTGGGTGACTAGTAGTGTTGATTACATCTTGTAGTTGATTACTATATGGTTTATTTGGTGGAAGATTATATGTTCAGATCCATTATGCTATTTAATACCCCTCTGATCTTGAGCATGTTTATCATTTGTGAGTAGTTACTTTCGTTCTTGAGGTCACGAGAGAAATCATGTTTCAAGTAATCATGTGAACTTGATATGTGTTCGATATTTTGATGATATGTATGTTGTCATTCTCTTAGTGGTGTCATGTGAATGTCGACTACATGACACTTCACCATATTTGGGCCTAAGGTAATGCATTGTGGAGTAGTTATTAGATGGTGGGTTGCGAGAGTGACAGAAGCTTAAACCCCATTTTATGCGCTATTCCGTAAGGGTCCGATTGGATCCAAAAGTTTAATGCTATGGTTATAATTTATTCTTAATACTTTTCTCGTACTTGCGGATGCTTGAGAGAGGGTTAATCATAAGTAGGAGTTTTGTTCAAGTAAGAACAGCACCTAAGCACCGGTCCACCCACATATCAAATTATCAAAGTACCGAACACTAATTAAACCAACATGATGAAAGTGACTAGATGAAATTCCCGGGTACCCTCAAGAACACTTTGCTTATCATAAGAAACCATTTTGGCCTGTCCTTTTCCTCAAAAGGATTGGGCAACCTTGCTGCACTTTTGTTACTACTATCATTACTTGCTCGTTACAAATTATCTTGCTATCAAACTACTCCGCTACTTACAATTTTAGCATTTGCAGACAATACCTTGCTGAAAACCACTTGTCATTTCCTTCTGCTCCTCGTTGGGTTCGACACTCTTACTTATAGAAAAGGCTACCATTGACCCCATATACTTGTGGGTCATCAAGGCTATTTTCTGGCGCCGTTGCCGGGGAGTGAAGCGCTCTTGGTAAGTGGAAATTGGTAAGGAAACATTATTACTATGTGCTGAAATTTATTGTCACTTGCTACTATGGAAAACAATCCTTTGAGGGGTTTGTTCGGGGAATCTTCACCTCGACCGGAACCACAATTAGTTTCCCCTCAACCTACTGCACCTACTGAAAATGTTGAATATGAAATTCCTTCGGGTATGTTAGAACAACTTCTAGCTAATCCTTATGCAGGAGATGGAACCGAACATCCTCACATGCACTTGATATATGTGGATGAAATTTGTGGATTGTTTAAGCTTGTAGGTTTTCCCGGAGATGAAGCTAATAAGAAGGTTTTCCCTTTATCTTTGAAGGGAAAAGCATTGACATGGTATAGGCTATGCGATGATATTGGATCTTGGAACTGGAATCGGTTGAAATTGGAATTTCATCAAAAAAAATCCTATGCATCTAGTTCATCGTGATCGGAATTATATATATAATTTTTGGCCTCGTGAAGGAGAAAGTACGCTCTAGCTTGGGGGAGGCTTAAGTCAATGTTATATTCATGCCCCAATCACGAGCTCTCAAGAGAAATTATTATTCAAATTTTTTATGCTCGGCTTTCTCGTAATGATCAATCCATGCTCGATACTTCTTGTACTGGTTCTTTTATGAAGAAGACTATTGAATTCCGGTGGGATCTTTTGGAAAGAAATTAACGCAACTCTGAAGATTGGGAACTCGAAGAAGGTAAAGAGTCAGGTATTGAACCTAAGTTTGATTGTGTTAAATCTTTTATGAATACCGATGCTTTTCAAAAGTTTAGCACTAAATATGGACTTGACTCTGAGATAGTAGCTTCCTTTTGTGAATCTTTTGCTACTCATGTTGATCTTCCTAAGGAGAAGTGGTTTAAATATCACCCACATATCAAAGAAGAAGTTAAAGAACCGGTAAAAGCTAAAGAAGAAACTATCATTTATAATGTTGTCCAGTTGTTCCCACTGCTTATATTGAAAAACCAACATTCCCTATTAGGATGAAGGAACATGCTAAAGCTTCAACTGTGGTTAACAAAAGTTATGTTAGAACACCCAAACCATCTGGAAAAAATCAGAGTTGAACCTAGTGTATCCATTGTTAAAGATCTCTTAGTCGATAATATTGATGGACATGTTATTTACTTCTGTGATGAAGCTTCTAGAATTGCCAAACCAGAAGGAAAATATAAACATAGACCAGTTGTTGGGATGCATGTTGTCTTAGTTAAGATGGGAGGTCATTGTTATCATGGATTATGTGACCTAGGTGCTAGTGTGAGTGCTATTCCTTTTTCCTTATATCAAGAAATTAAGAATGAAATAGCACCTTCTAAAATAGAAGGCATAGATGTCACTATTAAACTTGCTAATAGAGATACTATATCATCAATTGGGATTCTTAGGGATGTTGAAGTCTTGTGTGGGAAAATAAAATACCCTACTGATTTTCTTGTTCTTACCTCCCCACAAGATGACTTTTGTCCCATTATTTTTGCTAGACCTTTCTCGAACACCGTCAATGCAAAAATAGATTGTGAGAAACAAACTTTCGGTGTTAGCTTTGGTGATGAATCTCATGAATTTAATTTTTCCAAATTTAGTAGACAACCTCATAAGAAAGATTTGCCTAATAAGGATGAAATTATTGGTCTTGCTTCTATTGCTGTGCCTCCTACTGATCCTTTGGAACAATACTTTCTAGACCATGAAAATGATTTGCATATGCGTGAAAGAAATGAAATAGATAGATTCTTTTTCAAACAACAACCTCTGCTTAAACACACACTACTAGGGAAACCCTAGTAGTAGTGCGGGTTTAATGCCCACTAGTAGCGCGGGTAACCACGCTACTAATAAGGCGCTACAGCTATTACTTAGCAGTAGCGCTTGCGACACACGCTACTGCTAAGACACATAGCCGCAACGTTTGTTCTCTCCCGCGCTGCTGCTAATCTAGCTAGTAGCATCGTGTTTACTATCCATCGCTACTAGTATTCTTTTTTTAATTTTTTATTTTGAGTGTATTAATACACCATTATACAAATTTTGGTACAATACCAATGATGAGGTCTATATCAATATGTCCATAGCAGTGTGTCAAATGAAGGTGAATTAGGTTCAAGTGGAGGCAATATGTGGTGCATGTCAAAAGTATACTACTAATCCAAACTTGATCTAGTTTGGACTAGTAGTACTTTCGATGTGCACCACATGTTGCCTCCACATCAATCTAATCTGCCAGCACAAGCTATTTAATCATCATCATAGTAATTACCACCAATAGTAGTTATTTAATCATCATAGTCATAGTGTAGCACATCATCATCTTCAAACTCATTCTAGCTAGCTAATCACCACCAACACTAGCTGCGGTAGCTATCTAATCACCACCAACACTAGCTAATAATAATCATCATAGTCCTTACCACCAACACTAGCTATTTAATCATCATCATCATAGTGTAGCACATCATCATCTTCAAACTCATTTCTAGCTAGCTAATTACTCCTGCTGCTCTTTCTTATGTAAAATAACATAAAACATGTGTAGCACTCCTGCTTCATCAAGTTGGAGCATGCAGATGAACCTGTCTACTAATCGTGGGTTGCGCTTCTGATTGCTGCCCCCTAGTACTTCTCTGCGATCGTTCACAATTTTTGCTTTAGTCTTTCACTATTAAGCATTCCTTCCTATTAGAAATCCTGAGTGCACTAAAGTGCATTGTAGGATATCTTGATCATAAGCTAACAATTCTCATGGGACCTTTAGTCTCGATCCAATGAGGCACAACATTCATCGGGAGTCCCTGTTGAAGAACAGCGTATAGTAACATACTTAGCAATGAAGTTTAGCTTAAAAAATAATGTATGCAAAAGATACACTGAGGACAAATAGTAAAAAATCTTACCATCTTTCCTAAATAGATGTGACCGTAGTTCAGTACGAACACTATTGGACGCACGTTTTGAGTACTAAGATTTTTCAAGTCCAGAAAAATAATGATTTATCTCCTCGCAGTTCAGTTCAGCCCCAGGACAGTAGTAGGTCCTGTCTACCAAGCGTTGGACATGTTTGCTTCAATGGAAATAAGCTGTCAATAGAAATTAGTTGTCTAACTATTTTTGAATAAACAATATCAAAGACATAAATATTATTGAGAAACTCACATAATGATATAACTGGAGGCGTCTGCACATCGACCCAGATGTCGATATTACCTTCAATATCATCTTTCGAACGAATATCAAAGGTGGTAACCATATCAGGCTCAAATACATAAGTCTTGCATAGTGCTTGCCAACTTTTGCATCCAAAATAGGTGTAGGTGTCTGTGTTGTATAATTTTGCGTGGAAAATACAACCATGCTCGATCTTCAAATAAACTCTCTTTACCTCCATAGTAGTTTTCATAGGACTGAAACATATCTTATACAAGACAAAAACTCTTGCATGGCAGGGGATACGCTAGTAGAATGGTAAAAAAATATAAGTTGAAGCAAATGAAGCAAAATGTCATGCTTAATTACGAAAAAAGACTTGTCGTTGTGACTTACTGTATCCACTTCCAAGTTCTCGTCCAGCTTGATGCTAAAGCGCCTAGCATCATCTAGGAAGATTCTGTCGCACAGGCCACGCTCGTCTTCGCAGTATTTGCAAATACCGAAATCCTTTTCATCGTCAGGCATTTCCTATATTCATAGTTGAAACATTAATTGAAAATCGATCGAAGACAACTACCAGGATACTCAACACACAAATCCGGGGCACTCGATATTTCCTACATATTATGGCACAAGTCATGCCAAAATTCATGGAAAAATCCGGCATGACCTTTGCTAAAATAGGACATATCGAGCGCCTAAAATTTGCCGGAACAGAAATGAATCAACACTCTGGCAAAACATAGGCCACTCGGAGGTGTAACCTGAAAACATGACCGACCACTTGGGCAAGCACATATCCTATTTGAGCAACACGAGATATACATTTCAGAATATCTTATAGGGCTCATATTGACATGAGCATTCAATAAGCAAAACCAAATCGTAAAATAAATAAGTATTCAAATTAGCATGCATTCAATAAGCAAAAGTAAATCATCTCTTGCGTCCATACATCATCGAATATTATCACTAATACATCCCGAATAGTATCATACATATAACATCACTAATACAACTAAAACCCTAGCGAACGACGGATATAGGCGCGGGCGGTGGACACCTAAAGAGAAGGAACCATCACAAGATCATAGCTCCAGTGAGATCCCTGGAGAACCTGCCAGGTGTTGGAGAACCTGTGCTCCAGCGCAAACAAGTAGTGACAGACGTGCGCATCTTCCTTGCTGAGACGATGACATACCACCTCCGCGGGGTCCTCAAGCCTCTCAACCGTCACTGGCCCACGCGACCGCCATCAAAGAAGGTTCGGGTCAACAACGGGCTGACTTCTCACCAAGCTGCGCCCCCCGGTAAGTAGCGCCTCTCAGTACCAGCCCGGCGGAGCCCAGTCCCAGACAAGGCCCATCTGGTCAAGCAGGCGTCCTCCACCGAGTCGACGACGAGGATGCGGGATAGGCATCCTCGACGTCGATGCGAGAAAAATTGCTTTAACTAAAAAAATAACAACAAACGTGACATCTTCAACTAGTTCTATTAATCCAACTAGTTCTTACTAAAAATAAACTTACTATAAATAAAAATAAACTAGTACCTAATTAGTACCCAGTTCTTACTAACTAATTAGTACCTAGGAACTACTGCCTTAATTACCATCTAATTTGATGAACCTAGGGGTGGAAAGTGGTAGCAGATATTCCAATTATCCAACTTAAAAGTGAAATAAGTGGTCAAATTTTACTCGTTTTATGATTAATCTTAGAAATTATTATGCATTACAATAGTGTTTATTCATCATCTAAGAAAACATCATTTAAGAAAACATCCGAGCCGCATCCGTATCCGATAACATCCGCATCCGATTCGTTTCTACCCATAGATGAACCCTAACTAATTTGATGCAACTAAAATTTGAAGAACCCTAGGTAGAGGTAAGGGAGGGGAAGGAGCAGGCGTGCTCACCTCGGGTGCCTGCGGTGAGGGAGGGACAGGCGGCATCAAGGTCGGGGTTGGGGCTCGGGCGCACGGCGGAGGGCGGCGTCGAGGTCGGGGTCGGGGCGGCGTCGAAGGTGTGCGGAGAGCAACGGGAAAGCGCGCGGCGGCCGATGGGCGACGGCAGCGGTGACATCAGAGGAGTTGGATTTGGGGGAAGTGGCCATGGGGAAGAACGAACCGCACGGTTAAGTCAGAAGTAGCAGTAGCGCATTCCAGGAAGTGCCTACTGCTAAGTTAGCTACAACACGTTCCTCGATACGCGTTACTGCTATTCGTTTCTCTTTTTCCCATTTTTCATTTATTTTTCTTTACATTTTTTTTCTTTCACCTTTTTCTATTTCTTTCATTTTCATTTACTTTTCTATTTGGTTCCATTTAATTTTATTTCCTTTAGCGCTGATACAAAGCAAGTAGCGGTAGCGCGGTTCGAAGTAGATCGCTATTACTATGTGTAGCCTATCGACTAAGCCGTGGGAATTTTAGTAGTAGCGCTTTTATCTCCAGGCGCGCTACTGCTACAACTGTATCTGTAGCGCCATTTACGCCAGCATGCTATTGCTACTTAGCACCAGCGTGCTTTTTCGACACGCGCTACTGCTAAAGTTCTGTGTATAAGGTTTTCCCGAGTAGTGACAATTTGCCTATTGAAACTCTAGGAGGTCCTCCTCCACCTAAAGTTGATCCTGTGCTTGAATTAAAACAATTGCCAGACACTTTGAAATATGCTTATCTCGATGAGAAAAAGATATATCCTGTTATAATTAGTGCTAACCTTTCAGAACATGAAGAAGAAAGATTATTGAAAGTTCTAAGGAAGCACAGGGCTACTATTGGATATACTCTTGACGATCTTAAGGGCATTGGTCCCACTCCATGTCAGCACAAGATTAATATGGAACCTAATGTTAAACCCGTTGTTGATCACCAACGTCGGTTAAATCTAAAGATGAAATAAGTGGTAAGAACGGAAATATTAAAACTTCTGGAAGCAGGTATAATCTATCCTATAGCTGATAGTAGATGGGTAAGTCATGTTCATTGTGTCCCTAAGAAGGGAGGTATTACTATTGTTCCTAATGATAAGAATGAGCTTATTCCACAAAGAATTGTCACAGGCTATAGGATGGCAATTGATTATAGAAAATTAAATAAAGCAACTAGAAAAGATCATTACCCTCTGCCTTTTATCGATCAAATGTTAGAAAGATTATCTAAGAACACACATTTTTTCTTCCTTGATGGATATTCTGGCTTTTCACAAATACCTGTTTTACAACCTGATCAAGAAAAGACCACGTTTACTTGTCCTTTTGGAACTTTTGCTTATAGATGTATGCCTTTTGGTTTATGTAATGCACCTGCTACCTTTCAAAGATGTATGACTGTTATATTCTCTGATTTTTGTGAAAAGATTGTTGAGGTTTTCATGGATGACTTTTCCGTTTATGGGAAGTCTTTTGATGATTGTTTAAGCAATCTTGATCGAGTTTTGCAGAGATGTGAACAAACAAATCTTGTCTTGAATTGGGAGAAGTGCCACTTTATGGTTAACGAAGATATTGTTTTGGGCCATAAAATTTCTGAGAGAGGCACTAAGGTGGACAAAGCCAAGGTTGATGCAATTGAGAAAATTCCATGTCCTAAAGATATCAAAGGTATTCGTAGTTTTCTTGGTTATGCTGGTTTCTATAGGAGGTTTATCAAAGACTTTTCTAAAATTTCTAGGCCTCTTACAAATCTTTTGCAAAAGGATATCCCCTTTGTGTTTGATGATGATTGTTTGGAAGCCTTTCAAACACTAAAGAAAGCCTTAATTACTGCACCTGTTGTTCAACCACCTGATTGGAACTTGCCTTTTGAGATTATGTGTGATGCTAGTGATTATGCTGTTGGTGCTGTTCTAGGACAAAGAGTTGATAAGAAACTGAATGTTATCCATTATGCTAGTAAAACTCTAGACGGTGCTCAATGAAACTATGCTACTACTGAAAAAGAATTCTTAGCAGTGGTGGTGTTTGCTTGTGATCTTACATTGTTGATTCTAAAGTAATTGTTCACACCGATCATGATGCTATAAAATATCTTATGGAAAATAAGGATGCTAAACCAAGACTCATTAGGTGGATTCTTCTACTACAAGAATTTGATTTGTATATCATTGATAGGAAAGGAGCAGAGAACCCCGTAGTTGATAACTTGTCTAGGCTTGAAAATATTCTTGATGACCCACAACCTATTAATGATAGCTTTCCTGATAAACAACTAGATGCAATAAATGTTTCTAATAGTACACCTTGGTATGCTGAGTATGCTAATTATATTGTTGCTAAATACATACCAACAAAAGAAAAAAATTCTTCTATGATTTAAGACATTACTTTTGGGATGACCCACATCTTTATAAAGGAGTAGATGGTATTATTAGACGTTGTGTACCTGAGCATGAACAGGAACAAATCCTACGGAAATGTCACTCTGAAGCTTATGGAGGACATCACACGGGAGACAGAACCGCTCATAAGGTATTGCAGTCTAGTTTTTATTAGCCTACTCTCTTCAAAGATGCCCGTAAGTTTGTCTTGTCCTGTGATGAATGCCAAAGAATAGGTAATATCGGTATGCATCAAGAAATGACTATGAATTATTCACTTGCTATTGAACCATTTGATGTTTGGGGATTTGATTTCATGAGACCTTTTCCTTCCTCTAATGGGTATACACATATTTTGGTTGCTGTTGATTATGTTACTAAGTGGGTAGAAGCTATTCCAACCAGTAGTGTTGATTACAACACCTCTATTAAAATGCTTAAGAAGTTATTTTCCCAAGGTTTGGAGTCCCTAGATTTTTAATGACTGATGGTGTTTCACATTTTATTCATGGTGCTTTCCGCAAAATGCTTGCTAAGTATGATGTTAACCATAGAATTGAATCACCTTATCATCCTAAGTGTAGTGGTCAAGTTGAACTTAGCAATAGAGAAATAAAACTAATCTTACAAAAGACAGTCAATAGGTCCCGGAAGAATTGGTCTAAGAAATTAGATGATGCACTTTGGGCTTATAGAACAGCATATAAAAATCCTATGGGCATGTCTCCATATAAAATGGTTTACGGAAAAGCTTGTCATTTGCCTCTTGAGATAGAACATAAAGCATATTGGGAAATTAAAGAACTCAATTATGATTTCAAACTTGCTGGTGAAAAGAGGTTATTCGATATTAGCTCATTAGATGAATGGACCCAGGAAAATGCAAAGTTATTCAAAGAAAAAGTTAAAATATGGCATGACAAAAGAATCCAAAAGCGTGAGTTCAAAGTTGGAGAATATGTTCTTTTGTACAACTCTCGTTTCAGATTCTTTGCAGGAAAAATCCTCTCCAAATGGGAAGGACCCTATGTCATCAAGGAGGTCTATCGGTCCGGAGCTATCAAAATAAATAATGCCGAAGGTACTAACCCGAAGGTTGTCAATGGGCAACGAATAAAACACTATATCTCAAGTACGACCATTAATGTTGAAAGCAATATTATCCAAATTTTGACATCGGAAGAACACATAAAGGAAACCTTCCGAAACACTCCAGAACCATGAAAAAAGGGAGGTACATGATACGGTAAGTAAACGGACTTTGAAAAATCCGTAAAAATATTTTTTGTCGGTTTTTGAATATTTAGAAAATTAGGAAATAAGAAACTTCCAGGAAAGTGACCCTGGTGGGCACGATACACCAGGGCGCGGGCGCACCAGCAGGTGGGTTGTGCCCGCCTCGGGTACTTTCCAGACTTCATTTTTCTTCCATTTTGCTTGTTCCCCAAGATAAAAAATCTATATATACCTCCTGAACCTGTTAACCTCTATATCACGGAGAAATCTCATGTTTCCTTTTCTTGTTGTTTTCTGTCAGATCCAATCCATCATGGCCACTTCAAACTCCTCCAAGGACAAGTTCTTCAACAACTTCATGAACCCATATCTGTGGGAGGTGATGCAGCACCCTCAAGTTATCCAGATGCGCGATGGGGTGTTGCACATTCGCGATGTGCAAGGACCCAAGGGGATTGGATCCGTGGAGGCCATGCTTGAAGCTATGGAGCAGGACATCTTCAGGTGCAAGGGATGGTGGAACATGGACTTAATGCCAATCACCTCATGATCGCGGACTACACCCGTGATCTCAAGGTGGATGGCAAGCCCATAAAGGACATCATCTTCTCCCTCAACGAGCAAATCAACTTCCTCCATAGCCAGATCCACGACCTTCAAAGCCAAGTCTTTGAATATGAGGCAAGGTTTAAAGGTATGAGTTTGGCTGCCAGTTGCAGGATCCGGGAGACTCACTCCTCCTCTTATGATTGTGAGCCTCTGTCGTGGAAACACGAGGACAAGAAACCTTCTACTTCATCACCACCACATTCTTCTACACCATCAAAAGAAAACTGAGTATCGGGTATGGGCACTCCCCTTGGCTTTCGCCAAACTTGGGGGAGGTGCCCCGGTATTATATCATCTCTACTAACTTTTGCCTTTACTTTCTTAGTTCGGTCCATGGTTATCTTTTACTATTAGATGAATAAAAATTTAGTTCGATCCTTTCTTTTTGTGAGTTTGCTTAGTGATCAATCTTTGTAATCGTGTGCGAGATATATAATAAATTTTAGTTTGAGTTTTGCCTTGTTTACTCTCTTGTTTCAATAAAAAGAAAGGAAATAAAAGAAAAGGATCATATGCTAATATTATGGTAAGTGATGACATTACACAAGGAAAAGTATAAGTAGAAAATCTTATTGTAGATTGACAAACATAGCATTGGTCAATGATGCAACTCATGAAAGAATTAATAAGGGAAGAGAAGATTCACATATAAATACACTATCATGAAAATCTTTTATGATTGTGAGCACTCATCAAAATATTATATGCCAAAATTGTTGACACTGGACAAAGAAGACAACTTAATGATTTATGTTTGTTCATATTCACATAGAAGTTATATTGTCATAGATCCTTCAACATGTGGTGTTTGCCCCTATCTTTGCTAGCCAAAAACTACGCACTAAGTAGAGATACTACTTGTGCATCCAAAACCCTTAAACCTAAATTTTGTTTGAGAGTCCACCATACCCACCTATGGACTGAGTAAGATCCTTCAAGTAAGTTGTCATCGGTGCAAAAAGGGAAATAAAAATTGCTTCTAAAAGTGTGAGATCATTTAGTGTAAGGGAAAATTGAGCGTTGTACGGACTTGTGATGGTGAAGAATAAAAGCGACAGACTGTATAATAAAGATTGCCATCACAAGGGGCAATATAACGTGACGTTCTCTTGCACTAAGGGGTTGAGCATACAAACGAAAAGCGCATGGCAACCTCTGCTTCCCTCTGCGAAGGGCCTATCGTTTACTTTCATGTATTTACTTTTATGCAAGAGTCAAAATTTTTCTCTCTATTCCTTTTATTTTTCTCCTTTGGCAAGCATAATGTGGTGAGGAAAGATCTAGGCACATATATCCAGTTGAATATGGGTAGCATGAGTTATTCTTTGTTGACATCACCCTTGAGGTGAGTGTGTTGGGAGGCGAAACTATAAGCCCCTGTCTTTATATGTGTCCGATTGAAACAATTTGCTCATGTGTACGCGGTGAGGGTTAGCAATCATAGAAGTCTAAATGATGGTTGAGTATGTGGCCTTGCCTAAAGGCTCCGATACGTGACCCTTCCTGAAATGATGATGAATTATAGTTGCAAAGTTGACTGAGAACATAGTTTGTTGATTTTCAATAGAGTTTATGCTTTATACTTCGATGTTGTGATGAATTGTCACTTGTTCATGAGAAGTCTATAATAAAAGTACTATGTTAAAATTTGTTGTTATAATAAGTCACGTGATGTTGCTATGTCCGTATTTTTGTTTATCGACACCTGAATCTGAATCTGTGAGGTGAGGGGCATCTGAATCTGAACCTGAACTTCACTGCATCTTAATCTGAACCTGTGAGTTCGTTGATTCTTCTCAAACCCCAGGGAGACGTTGTGGACCTTGTACTTACTCTTCTCTGCATCAGTTGGTGAGAGTTAATCTACGGAGGCCTTCTTGAACTAGTATTTCATACACATGTACAGTTCGTTGCTTTAATCTGTACAACATCATAAACCAAAAAGAAAAAGGTGCGACTCCAATATATTTCTACCACATGTAGATTAATTGTGCTGCTTAGCTTGATAGCTATTCCTGGAAAGTAGCTCCTGCCATTTCCCACCACATACCCAAATTCCCTGCAAATATCAATGTGTTTGCGAGTTATAACCCTGTATTGTTAAGCAGCTTGTGAATATCTCGAAATATTTCAGTACTTCGTTTCATTTCTCTCTTTTGGGCCACATAGGACTGAGTTACAAACATGAGGCTTCCCTTTTTTGTTTGTGAGGAAACATCAGGCTTCATTGCGAAGAGTTTAGTTTTGCCTTTCTCCACAGAGTTTCTTATGAAATGATCCTGATTCCAACCAATGTGTACACCATTGTATTTTTTATGTGTAGATAATCTGCCTATGGATTAAATAAACCGATATTGATGCTTTCATTGACAGCTCGTTGTTTGATCATCAGGGGTCGATGGCTCGTCTGCAGATCGATAGCAGCATCGGCTCTCGGGCATCTTCGTCCCCGGCTAGCTTTTCGCCTTTGGAACATTGTGTTGCACGCCGATCCAGCCGGCAACATTGAGAACTTCGCTCCAAACCAAGTAATCACATTCGGAAGCCTGGAGTACACGGCGGACGCTCGAGGAGAATCCTTTTGGGATTGACCTCGGATCAATATGAACCCTCGGGCGTTATAACCCCAGAGCCCTGTTGACTTCAAGGCAAAAAGTTAAAAATTTAAGGTCAAATATGTGTGAGAAGTAACTTGTATATAGCAAAAAAAAAAGAATTACCCAAAAGTCGATCGAAGTTTTTCCTTCGTGAAAATTTGTATATTAGTGCCAAAAAAATGTCAAGTTTATTCAAAAAAAAAGTTCTATAATTTTTTGACTTTTTCATAATTATTAAATTTTTCCATATAAAGTGTATATACACCGAGGAACCAAAGGGCATTTCCCTTTGGTTTACGGACTATCCACCAAAAAATGGTTAGCACTATGTGCCTAAGAAATAACTTTTTGTAAGTACATTTTTAAGGACTACTCTATTTGTAAGTCTTAACAATAATATAAGAAACACTTCCAGTCCTTCGATATATTTACTTTCCAGTCAACATTCATAGCTTTTCATTTTACAAAGGAAAATGCTCTGCGTACGATTCATATTCGTCGTACACAGGTACGATCAGACTACAAATGTTATGGCCCACAAACTGAATCATCAACGATTTGTCTCTAATCGTAGGTGTTGGACGGGGATTTCATCGTACGTATAGCAAGGTCGGCCAGAAGAAATATTATACTCCCTCCATTTCAAAATATAGTGCGCCCGCGTTTCCCGAGGTTCAACTTTGACAATAAATTTAACCAACGAGACCAACTGCGGCAGGAGAAAAAGTTATATAATTGAAACTTTTTTCGAATACGAATTCACTGATATAATTTTTGCTCCCGCCGCAATCGGTCTTGGTAGTTAAATTTACGGTCAAAGTTGAAGCACGTGGATAGAGGAAGCACTACATTGTGGAATGGAGGGAGTATACATGAGTTCGTTGCTTGAAACTGTAAAACATAAGCTAGTTATGCGGATCGAAACTACTGCACACGCGATGATTCCTCATACGAAATTCGCATGACGCAACATCCACTGGTCGCTGCACTTTCAGTCCACACTGACGGTTCGATCTGCTACATCGCGCAAAATTTGTGCAGGAAATATCGTCTGTATAGCACTGCTCTATGAGGATTAGCTTGATAGTGTTCTTGGAAAATTGAAGTAAACAATGTGCCAGCTGTCCAATGGGATTGTTTGAACTGCAAAAATGTTCTCTCAACCATGAAAAAAACAAATACTCGGAATTTAAGATTCCGGTTTAGTGGCACTTCAATTGACCTGCATTTCATTTCCTGGAATATAGCTGGATCACTTATACCTCCGTGAAATAAAACTCACTCTGGGAAAATAGTTTCTTATCAACCACTCATGATTCCAATGTATGTGTACAACAATGGTCTACATGGCTAAACTTTTCGTACGACACATGACAAGTTCAAATGATTTTGTGACTAAACACATAGCATTTTCTTTGACTTAAACTTCATGTGCAAGATTTCTTGCCTACAACGTGGGTTGCATCCGAACGATCATTCACTGTAAAACCAAAATGTTGTGACTATATATACTTGATTGCTAAGTTACTTTCAAAAAAATTAGGGTAGAAATATGATGCCATCAATCTATGTAATGTGAAATACATTACCAAAATTTATAATGCATTCTCTGTGAGTAATGTATTTGCATGACAAAAGAGCTTATATTGACAGGGCTTGAAAAATGAACATATATGGAAGTTTCATATGTTCAGTCCTTTTTTCATCCCTAGGTTATGAATTCGCAGTTTAGGAATATGTTTTTATCACGTCGATGGTTTTGTTACTAAAACTTAGAAATATAATTGATTGACGTGTTTTTCCTACATAAGTAGATAGTCCAGTACCTCTCGAGGAAAACTTTAGTACTTAGCATATCTATACCTTTTCTAATGCATGCATCATTAATCATTTTATATGTTTTAAATGATAAAAATAAATACTGGAGTGTACCCTTATACCTTTTGCACCTTGTGGGGCTCCTACAAGGACATGGTTTGTTGCAAGGCTGGATTTCATGGCCTCTATATAAGAAAATTGTGTTTGTGTGTGTGTGTGTGTGTGTGTGTGTGTGTGTGGATAATCAGAGTGGTATTCAATAAAATATTCTTTTCAGGTAGATAATAATAAACTTACCAAAGCAAAGATTCTTTCTTCCGCGCAACAGCAACATCGTACGGTGATTAGATGGCTCGAATTCGTATAATTTGTATAACAATTAGTGGCAACAACAGTCTGATCTTGTGTCTGCTCCTTCCCTGAGTTGGAATACTTGAGAGCATGACATACTACGACTAGTCATCACCAAACCCTTCCATGGAAGCCGGATTTGGAATTCCAAACGTACTTGTGCCACAGCTTGGATAGAGACAGATACGTGTACTGGTCAGTATACGTATCCATACGATATACGGATCGAGTTGTGCCCTGATGATAACAAGATGTGGGGCTCCTGTCCCTGGCGGCTGGAACCCTAGCAGCCGCCAGGAGACCCAATCTTCCAGCGCCGTCCTCCGGCGGCTCCCCTCCGCCGGCGACCTCGGTCGTCGGTGGTGAGGGGGGTCGCCGGATCCACGCGTGTGGATCGTTTTTACTTCCTCGTAGTTTAGATTTTTAGGTTGTTCATCGTCTTTGTTTCGATGGCGACAATGACAGCGCTGAATAAAGATTCTTCGGATCCTTCCTTGACAAGGCCATTGGTCCTGTGGTTGGGATGAATTTGGAAACCAGTCTGTTCAAGCAAGGATGGCGTGGCGGCGGCGGCATCCTCGTGGTGGACTTGTGTCCTCGGGCTCCGCCATTGCGACGGCGTTTGCTCCAGCGTCGGCGCGGAGCTTGGGAGGTAGTCCAGGAGCGGATGCAGATTGTGATCTGCATCGATGACATCTGGAAGACGGAACATGTATTGGGTTCGTGGTTCGTGGATGGCAGGTATGGTTTTCTTCCGCGACGTCTTAGTCGCGGTGGGGTGCCAGATCTGGAGTTCGATGGCGTGTCCGGGGTGTTGCCCCGGTCTGATTCGTTCAACGGTAAGGGCTTCACTTTTGGTGAGCCACCTTGGAGGTCCACAAAGCTGCATATCAGCGATGGAGCCGCGTCGAGCTCGGGTGAGGAGGTGATCCATCATTCTTTTCTTCAGTGGTTGTTGTCGTGGTGCCGGAGGCAAGTGATGGGTGTTGGTGTCAAGCTCAAAGATGTTCTGTTATCTTTTCAGTTTTGTCATGTCGGTCTTTATGTGACTTGTACTTTAATCTTTATGATATGAATGAGACACGTATTATCATGAAAAAAATAACAAGATGTGGGCCTTGACTCACGTATGGACAATGATCTCGGCCTGTCGGTAACTTCTGGCTTTTCAAGAGAGGGCAAGCGCACACAGATACGCCGCATGTGAACCGAAGGAACAAGCGACAGAGACGTAATTTTTAGTCCCACACGGCGCAGCTTAACGTAAACACACCAATTCATAAGCGCGCCGGGATGTTTACAGGGCGTGCCAAAAAAAGATCACATCCACCCCAACCTGTTCGGTCTTTACATCCTGCAACCCCAACAGAATATTGAAATTGAATTCTTGTAGCGTATGACACATACGCCAGGTACATATTTCCTTTTTTATTTTCTGTAAAGTGTTATTATTTTAAAGAACCTCAAAACATTCTTTTTTGTATGGCTTACGTGTGCACCTGGTAAATTACTCTTTTTATGTTAGTATATATGCATGTTAAATCATTCTTTTTATGTCGTACGCCTGATAAATAATTCATTTTATTTCATCTCTAGTAAACTGGTACTCCATCGATTCCATAATATAAGAACATTTTTGACAATGGTGTAAAAAATGTTCTTATATTATGAGAGGAAGGGAGTACTACTTTAAATAGGAAACGCTTACCATCAACTGGCTGATAGCGGCGGCCGCGTCCGCCTCCTTCCCTTAAACGTGTCCATCCTCATGGACAATATTGCAACAAAATCTCGGTTGCAATTTTTTTTCAACAAAATGGCAGTTGCAAAAAATTTGTGCAACAAGACCTGTGTTTCAGAAATAATTCCACAACAAAACCTAAGTTGTAATGGTGGAGGCGCGCTCAGCGGCTCGATGCGGTAGAACTGACAGCTCGCGACCCAGCTGATCTTTTAGCCGGTGGATGTGTAGCACGCCCCTTTTAAATAACCTCAAACATTTGTTTTGTATCTACTAGGTAAATGAATACATATTCTAGTGGTTCAAGATCAATCATGTTGAGTATATGTGGTTAGGATTCTTATGAGCATCAAACAACATCGTTGGCTTTTTGTACTTTTAAATCACATTTATTCGATCTTCTTCTTCTTCCCGGTCATGCTCACCACTGCTGTTAACAGCACATCTCTCTCATAATCCCCAACACTCCCTCAAACCCAAGGTATGTTGCAGCCATTGCAGCAAGAACGAACAAGCACCAATCCAACTTATTGATAGTGCACCTAAATATGCATCAGATTGACATTCTTGACAAATTTGACATCAGAACTTAAAATATATAGAAAATTATACATATGGAGATATGTGATATGTGGTGTGCTTGCAGATACTGCTTTGATATGCCTAATTTTGCAAACATAATGTAAGATCTATTGTGCACCCATGCATCATATATAGCAGAACTAAAGTTGGATGGAGGATGAATCAATGAAAGCAAGGAGGATATTGTTTTTTTAGAAAAGGAGGATGATCCCCGGCCTCTGCATCTAGGCGATGCATACAGCCACTTTATTAATTATTCTCACGAGACCTTACAAAGTAATACCACAGTAAGACTAAAGCCGCCATCGCGGTTTCGGTTTGAGCTCTTCTGGCTTAACCAGGCCGGCTTCCGGGATGCGGTTATTGCCCGATGGACCTCTGCTCGCGCTTCCCCTCAACGCTCCATGTCCGCTGTTGACTCGTGGCACTTCTGCGCCAAGCTCGCCCGCCAATTCATGAAGGGCTGGGGCGCTAACCTTGGTCGTGACCTCCGCGAGCGTAAAAGGACTCTCCTGCTGGCTATTCAAGCCCTGGACGCCCGGGCCGATACCTCCGGAATCTCCTCGGATGAGTGGATGCTGAGATATGATCTTGAGGATCAACTCTCAACCATCTACACGGATGAGGAGGCCTACTGGAGGTTGCGCGGTACCCAAAGATGGGTGCTCCGTGGCGACGCGAACACTACATATTTCCAGGCGGTTGCAAACAGCCGGCGTAGGCGAAACTCCATCCACTGCTTGTGGGAGGGGGGTTCGCTCCTCGTTCGCCCCTCGCCATCCGGGCCCATGTCGACGGCTTTTACAAAGCCCTCTTTACCCCCACCCCTCGGGGTGGGGCTAGTCTCGCCCCCAACACTTGGTCGGGTGTGCAGTTGGTCTCCGCTGAGGCCAATGCGGCTCTAGTTGCCCTCTTCGCCGAGGATGAGGTCCTCGCGGCTATTAAGGGGATGAACCCCTCCTCGGCCCCTGGCCTGGATGGCCTGCCCGTTACGTTCTTCAAAACATTCTGGCAGACCATCATGTCAGAGGTCATGGCCCTATTCAAGGAGTTCTATTCGGGCTCTATGGATCTTGGACGCCTAAACTACGGGATCATTACCCTCATCCCCAAGGTTCCGGGAGCTTCTGATATCCGCCAGTTCCGTCCCATCATAGTGATTAATGTGATTTTCCGGATCCTGACCAAAGGGTACGCCAATAGGGTGACCCTGCTAGCTGACTCGATCACTCACCCGAACCAATCGGCCTTCATTCAAGGCCGGTTTATTTTGGATGGAGTGTTGGTCTTCCACGAAGTCCTTCACGAAGTCCGGGTGAAGCACCATCGAGCAGTCTTCTTGAAGCTTGACTTCCATAAAGCGTATGATACTGTCCACTGGCCCTTCTTGCAAGAAGTGCTTCTCTATAAGGGCTTTGACGACCGGTGGGTGACTCTCGTTATGCAATTGGTCTCCTGCGGTCGGACCGCGGTGAACATCAATGGTGAGATTGGGCCATACTTCCCCACCCTCTGTGGGGTTCGTCAGGGTGACCCGTTCTCTCCATTCCTGTTCAACATGGTGGTGGATGTCCTGGCCGCTATCCTCGACAAGGCCAAGGATACCGGCCATATTCACAGCATTGTTCCCCACCTAGTCGGAGGGGGAGGGGTCTCCCTCCTTCAATATGCGGATGATACCATTATAATGGTTGAGGGGTCTGCTCAGGACGTAGCTAACCTGAAGTTTCTCCTCATGTGCTTCCAACAGATGTCGGGCCTAACGATTAACTTCGATAAGAGCGAAGTGATGGTCCTTGGCTACACCACAGTGGAAGCTCAGGCTATCGCGGACCGACTTAATTGTCGGTTGGGTTCTTTCCCCATGACATACCTGGGGATCCCCATTAGTGACTCGCGCCTCACCGTGGCGGACCTTCGCCCCACGGTGACCCATATGCAACATCGCGTTGAGCCCTGGAAAGGGCGCTGGTTGTCGAAGGCTGCTCGTGTGATCCTCATCAACTCCTCGCTCGCCAGCCTTGTATGGTTCCTCATGAGCTTCTATAGCCTTCATGAGACGCTCCATAAGGAAATTGCCAAGTACCAGTCCAGATTCTTCTGGGCAGGCGAGGATGACAAGCAAAGGTACCATATGGTGAGCTGGCCGGACATCTGCGAACCCAAGGACCAGGGTGGTCTGGGGATTTTGTCCTCCCGGCGCATGAACATTGCCCTCCTGGCCCGTTGGCTATGGCGCATTGCTAATGGCAACGGGGGCCTTTGGCTCACCATCATCCGGAACAAGTACCTCTGTGGTCAACATCTTGCATTCTGTCAGCGATCGGGCGGCTCCCAGTTCTGGCAGGCCGTCATCTAGCTGCTCCTTGTGCTTCGCATTGGCACTTCCACCTCGGTTGGTACTGGATCCGCGACCCTGTTCTGGTTTGATCGGTGGATTGGCAACATCCCTATGGCCGCTCGCTTTCCCAAGCTATTTGCCATTGCTGTTGACCCTCGGGTCTCTGTCGAGTCGGCCCTTATTGACTTAGGGCGCCTCGCTTTTCGCCGCCCCATTGGCCCGTTCGAAGTGGCTGCCTTGGATGCCCTCCTCCAGGACATCGCCCTTCTCCCAATGAGCGTCAACGACACCCCCAGACGCCATCTCTTAGCATCTGGAGTCTTCCAGTTGCTTCTCCACCAAATCCCTGTATGCAGCCATCGCCCCCTCGCCCGCCCCCAAGCCCTTCAGTCTGATCTGGGACATCCGCTTGCCCCCGAAAATCAGGATCTTCCTGTGGCAATGGATCCGTGGACGCCTCCCTTCCGGA
The DNA here is from genome assembly GCF_002162155.2 of Triticum dicoccoides. Classification (NCBI taxonomy): domain Eukaryota; kingdom Viridiplantae; phylum Streptophyta; class Magnoliopsida; order Poales; family Poaceae; genus Triticum; species Triticum dicoccoides. Next base: position 767,480,053 of record NC_041385.1, read on the forward strand.
GTAGAGGTCCTCAAGCGTAATGGACCCGGAGATGGGCTTTGCCCCCCGTGCGGCACGGTGGAAGATGCTAATCACATCTTCTTCACGTGCTCCACGGCCCAGTTTCTTTGGTCCAGTTTCCGCGAGACGGTTGGCGGCCAGTGGTGCAACTACAACTTGCCTGACCTTCTCACGGAGATCCATGCCTCCCCCTGATAACCCACAAGTAGGGGATCACAACAGCTTTTGAGGGTAGAGTATTCAACCCAAATTTATTGATTCGACACAAGGGGAGCCAAAGAATACTCTTGAGTATTAGCAGTTGAGTTGTCAATTCAACCACACCTGGATAACTTAGTATCTGCAACAAAGTATTTAGTAGCAAAGTAGTATGATAGTAATGGTAACAGTGGTAAAGGTAAAGATGGCAAAAGTAATATTTTTGGGTTTTGTAGTGATTGTAACAATAGCAACGGAAAAGTAAATAAGCGAAGCACAGTATATGAAAAGCTCGTAGGCAATGGATCAGTGATAGATAATTATGTTGGATGCGATTCCTCATGTAATAGCTATAACATAGGGTGACACAGAACTAGCTCCAATTCATCAATGTAATGTAGGCATGTATTTCGAATATAGTCATACGTGCTTATGGAAAAGAACTTGCATGACATCTTTTATCCTACCCTCCCATGGCAATGGGGTCCTAGCGGAAACTAAGGGATATTAAGGCCTCCTTTTAATAGAGAACGGACCAAAGCATTAACACATAGTGAATACATGAACTCCTCAAACTACGGTCATCACCGAGAAGTATCCCGATTATTGTCACTTCGGGGTTGTCGGATCATAACACATAATAGGTGACTATAGACTTGCAAGATAGGATGAAGAACACACATATATTCGTGAAAACATAATAGGTTCAGATCTGAAATAATGGCACTCGGGCCCTAGTGACTAGCATTAAGCATAGCAAAGTCATAGCAACATCAATCTCAGAACATAGTGGATACTAGGGATCAAACCCTAATAAAACTAACTTGATTACATGATAAATCTCATCCAACCCATCACCGTCCAGCAAGCCTACGATGGAATTACTCACGCACGGCGGTGAGCATCATGAAATTGGTGATGGATGATGGTTGATGATGACGACATCGACGAATCCCCCTCTCTGGAGCCCCGAACGGACTCCAGATCATCCCTCCCGAGAGAGATTAATGCTTGGCGGCGGCTCCGTATTGTAAAACGCGATGAAACTTCCTCTCTGATTTTTTTCTCCACGAGATGGAATATATGGAGTTGGAGTGGAGGTTGGTGGAGCTGCAGGGGGCCCACGAGACAGGGGGACGCGCCCCCACCCTCGTGGATAGGGTGTGGGCCCCCTGGTCTTCATCTTTTGCCAGTATTTTTTATATTTTCTGAAACTTGTCTCCGAGGATTTTCAGGTCATTCCGAGAACTTCTGTTTTCTACACATGAAACAACATCATGGTAATTCTGCTGAAAATAGCGTCAGTCCGGGTTAGTTTCATTCAAATCATGCAAGTTAGAGTCCAAAACAAGGGCAAAAGTGTTTGGAAAAGTAGATACGTTGGAGACGTATCAACTCCCCCAAGCTTAAACCTTTGCTTGTCCTCAAGCAATTCAGTTGATAAACTGAAAGTGATAAAGAAAAACATTTACAAACACTGTTTGCTCTTGTTGTTGTAATCATGTAAAGCCAGCATTCAAGTTTCAACAAATATTATGAACTAACCATACTCACAATAACACCTCGGTCTCACAATTACTCATATCAATGGCATAATCAGCTAGCGAGCGATAATAATAAAACTTGGATGACAACACTTTCTCAAAACGATCATAACATGATATAACAAAATGGTATCTCGCTAGCCCTTTCAGAGACCGCAAAACATAAATGCAGATCACCTTTAAAGATCAAGGACTGACTAAACATTGTAATTCATGGTAAAAGAGATCCAGTCAAGTCATACCCAATATAAACCAATAATAATGAATGCAAATGACAGTGTGCTCTCCAGCGGGTGCTTTTTAATAAGAAGGTGATGACTCAACATAAAAGTAAATAGATAGGTCCTTCGCAGAGGGAAGCAGGGATTTGTAGAGGTGCCAGAGCTTGATTTTGAAATAGAGATTGAATAACATTTTGGGCGGCATACTTTCACTGTCAACGCAACAACTATGAGATGGATGTATCTTCTATACTACATGCATTATAGGCAGTTCTCACGCAGAATGGTAAAAGTTTATACTCCCCCAACGACCAACAAGCATCAATCCATGGCTTGCTCGAAATAACGAGTGCCTCCAACTAACAACAATCCTGAGGGAGTTTTGTTTAATTATATTGATTTGCTTTGATCTTTTTGGATCATGGGACTGGGCATCCCGGTTACCGACCCTTTCTCGTGAATGAGGAGCGGAGTCCACTCCTCTTGAGAATAACCCACCTAGCATGGAATATATACGCAAACCTAGTGGAAACATGAGCTGCTCGAGTATACAAAACAGAATTTCATTTGAAGGTTTGGAGTTTGGCACATACAAATTTACTTGGAACGGCAGGTAAATACCGCATATAGGAAGGTATGGTGGACTCATATGGAATAACTTTGGGGTTTAAGGAGTTTGGATGCACAAGCAGTATTCCTGCTTAGTACAGGTGAAGGCTAGCAAAAGACTGGGAAGCGACCAACTGAGAGAGCGACAACAGTCATAAACATGCATTAAAACTAATTCACACCGAGTACAAGCATGAGTAGGATATAATCCACCATTAACATAAATATCATGAAGGCTATGTTGATTTTGTTTCAACTATATGCGTGAACATGTGCCAAGTCGAGTCACTCAATTCATTCAAAGGAGGATACCATCCCATCATACCACATCATAATCATTCTAATAGCATGTTGGCACGCAAGGTAAACCATTATAACTCATAGCTAATCAAGCATGGCACAAGCAACTATAATCTCTAAATGTCATTGCAAATATGTTTACTCCATAATAAGCTAAATTAGGAACGATGAACTCATCATATTTACAAAAACAAGAGAGGTCGAGTTCATACCAGCTTTCCTCATCTCAATCAGTTCATCATATATCGTTATTATTGCCTTTCACTTGCACGACCGAACGATGTGTATAATAATAAGAGTGCACGTGCATTGGACTAAGCTGAAATCTGCAAGCATTCAACTCAAGAAAGAAGACAAATAATATGTGCTCTAAGTTAAATAAACAATCATGCATAATAGAGCCACTAAACATTTTCAATATGGTCTTCTACTCTCAACCCCCCAAAGGAAAGAAAATAAAATAAAACTATTTACACGGGAAAGCTCCCAACAAGTAAAAGAAGAACTAGAAATCTTTTTGGGTTTTTATTTTAATTTCTACTACAAGCATGAAAATTAAACTAACTAATTTTTTTGGTTTTTCTTAAGGTTTATCAAACACACAAGAAGAAAATTAGAAAAAGAAAATTAAACTAGCATGGATAATACAATGAAAGAGTATGAGCACCGACGACTAGAATAGCGTGTGAACATGAATGTAAAGTCGGTGAGAAATATGTACTCCCCCAAGCTTAGGCTTCTGGCCTAAGTTGGTCTAATGCCAAGGGTAGCCTGACTGATATCCGTAGTTGTAACTGGGGTCGTACTGAGATGCGGCAGCAAATGCATCCTGAGCTGCGGCATGTTGGCGAGCCGCCTCCGCTCTCCCCTCGTGTTCAGTTGCTTCCTCCCTCGTAACAACATATCTCCCTTTTGTCTGGTAATCAAAAAGGGAAGGAGCCGGAAGAGTAACATGGACAGAGCTATGTCTGTCAAAGATTAGTCGATACTGGAGGAATTATTCATTCATCTTAAGAAAATGATGTTTTACCATAGCGTCATAATCCTAATAAGCAGGAGGAAACATCATATCACCCTCTCGTGGGGCTATACCAAGATAATTGGCCACACGGGTCGCATAAATTCCTTCAAATAAATCTCTAGCTCTATCATTTTTATGCAACCTACGTGCAACTATTGCCCCCAAGTTATAATCTTTATAACCTAACACGACACTCCTGAGGACACAAAGATCAGGGACACACATATGACATGCTTCATCTTTACCGTTAATGCATCTACCAATGAAGAGAGCAAAATAATATATAGCAGGAAAATGAATGCTCCCTATGGTAGCTTGTGCTATATCCCTAGATTCTCCCACAGTAATACTAGCAAGGAAATCTCTAAATTCAGATTTGTGGGGATCATTAACGCTTTCCCACTGCGGGAGTTTGCAAGCAGTAGTAAAATCTTCCAAGTCCATGGTATAAGATTGATCATAAATATCAAACAGGACACTATGAGAATTACGCGAAGATAAAAATTTAAACCTTCTCACGAACGAATCAGTTAGATAGTAGTACTAAGGACACTTATCTTGTATGAAGTCCTCAAGGTCGGCATTACGCACATATGTATCAAATTCATCCTTAATGCCTTCATTGACCATAAACTCTTCTGACAGCCATTCACAAGACCGCACTTCAGCCTCCCTTGGTGGTTCATCGTCTTGCTCACGCATAGCACGCCTAGGTCCTTTCTTTACTGAGGAACCGCCTTGGTACATTTTCGTGAACATATTTCTTTTTCTGAAATTTTAGTAACTTCAAAATAAGAGTGAATAAAACTAAACAAGATTGATAGCAACTACTCCTACAAGTGCCTAGAGCCTATATCATGCATTAGAATTACTTGGAACATCATAAATTTAACATGCAAGCTCAAGAACAGGGTTACCAAGGCAGCAAGGATTTGTGATAAATAAAGCACTAGAACAAAAACTAATTGGACCAATGGAGGAGTCACATACCAAGCAACAATCTCCCAAAGCAGTTTTGTAAATGGAGCTTTAAGCAAGGAGATCAAAAATCACAGCAAAACGAGCTAGAACTCATGCTTGAGCTGGATGGGGATTTTTTTTGGGAAGAAGATGGAGTGTGTGGGTGCTGGCATAAGTGGAGGGGGGCCACCAGGGGCCCACGAGACAGGGGGCACGCCCAGGGAAGGTGGGCGCGCCCTCCACTCTCGTGGCCTGGTGCTTGCCCCTCCTGTAGTGATTTCAGTGCCTAAAATCCTCAAATATTCTATAAAAAATCATACTAAATTTCCAGGGCATTTGGAGCACTTCTATTTTCAGGATATTTTTCATTGCACGGATAATTCAGAAAATAGACTGATAATACTATTTTTGCTTTATTTATTTTAAATAACAGAAAGTAAAAAGAAAGTGCAGAAGGTTGTGCCTTCTAGTTTCATCCATCTCATGATCATCAAAATGAATCCACTAACAAGGTTGATCAAGTCTTGTTAACAAACTCATTCCGAATAACACAGAACCGGAGAAATTTCGATGTGACACTAAGTTACCTCAACGGGGATATGAACATCCCCAACAATAAGAATATCATACTTTTTCTTGACAGTAGGGAGAGGAAAATCAAAACCTCCAATAATGATTGATGGAATTTTCTCAACAGAATTTATGCTATGAACTTAAGGTTGTTTCCTCGGAAAATGTACCGTATGCTCATTTCCATTAACATGAAAGGTGACATTGCCTTTGTTGCAATCAATAATAGCACCTGCAGTATTTAAAAAGGGTCTACCGAGGATAATCAACATACTGTCGTCCTCAGAAATATCAAGAATGACAAAGTCTGTTAAGACAGTAACATTCGCAACAACAACAGGCACATCCTCACAAATGTCGACAGGTATACCAGTTGATTTATCAGCCATTTGCAAGGATGTCTCAGTGGGTGTCAACTTACTTAATTCAAGTCTATGGTACAAGGAAAGAGGCATAACACTAACACCAGCTCCTAAATCACATAAAGCAGTTTTAACATAATTTCTTTTAATAGAGCAAGGTATAGTGGGTACTCCGGGATCACGAAGTTTCTTAGGTATTCCACCCTTAAAGGTATGGTTGGCAAGCATGGTGGAAATCTCAGCTTCAGGTATTTTCCTCTTATTATTGATGATATCTTTCATATATTTGGAATAAGGGTTTGTTTTAAGCATATCAGTTAAGCGCATGCATAAGAAAATAGGTCTAATCATTTCGCCAAAACGCTCAAAGTCCTCATCATGCTTTGTCTTGGATGGTTTAGGAGGAAAGGGCATGGGTTTCTGAACCCATGGTTATCTTTCTCTACCATGCTTCCTAGCAACAAAATCTCTCATATCATAACGTTGGTTTCTTGATTGTGGGTTATCAAGACCAACTGCAGGTTCAATTTCTATATCATTGTTATCACTAGGTTGAGCATCTACATGAACATCATTATTAGCATTATCATCAGGTTCATGTTCATCTCCGGATTGTGTTTCAGCATCAGAGATAGAAATATTATTAAGATTCTCATGTGTTTCTACGTTAGGTTTACTAGAAGTTTGCAAAGTCCTATCATTTTTCTTATTCTTCTTCTTAGAAGAACTAGGAGCATCTAGATTATTATTCTAAGAATCTTGTTCAATTCTCTTAGGGTAGCCTTCAGGATACAAAGGTTCCTGAGTCATTTTACCAGTTCTAGTAGCCACTCTAACAGAAAAGTCATATTTGTTATTTAATTCAACTAGCAATTCATTCTGAGCTTTAAGTACTTGTTCAGCTTGAGTAGCAACCATAGAAGCATGTTTACTAGTGAGTATAAGTTCATCTTTAACTCTAGCTATATAATCATTCAAGCGTCCTATCATATAAGCATTATTCTTCAATTGTCTACCAACATAATCATTGAAATTTGCTTGTCTGTCCATGAAATCATCAAATTCATCTAAGCATGGATTATGAAATTTAGTAGACGGGATTTCATCTTTATCATACCTATAGAGAGAATTTACCTTCACTACCTGTGTCGGGTTATCAAGACAATGTGTTTCTTCAACAGGCGGTATATTAAGACCATGTATTTCTCCAATAGGAGGTAAATTCTTAATGTCTTCAGCTTTTATACCTTTCTCTTTCATTGATTTCTTTGCCTCTTGCATATCTTCAGGACTGAGAAATAGAACACCTCTCTTCTTAGGAGTAGGTTTAGGAATAGGCTCGGGAGTTGGCTTAATTGGTTCAGGAATTGCCTCAGGAATTGGCCCAGAAAGAGTCCAATTATTTTCATTAGTCAACATATTGTTCAATAATAATTCAGCTTCGTCGACTGTTCTTTCCCTGAAAACACAACCAGCACAACTATCCAAGTGGTCCTTGGAAGCATCAGTTAGTCCATTATAAAAGATATCAAGTATTTCATTTTTCTTAAGAAGATGATCAGGCAAAGCATTAAGTAATCGGAGAAGCCTCCCCCAAGCTTGTGGGAGACTCTCTTCTTCGATTTGCACAAAGTTATATATTCCCTGCAAGGCAGCTTGTTTCTTATGAGCAGGAAAATATTTAGCAGAGAAGTAATAAATCATATCCTGGGGACTACACACACAACTAGGATCAAGAGAATTAAACCAAGTCTTAGCATCACCTTTAATGAGAACAGAAATATCTTAAGGATATAATAATAGCGAGACGTCTCATCATTAGTAAACAGGGTAGCTATATCATTTAACTTGGTAAGATGTGCCACAACAGTTTCAGATTCAGTGCCATAAAAAGGATCGGATTCAACTAAAGTAATAATCTCAGGATCAACAGAGAATTCATATTCCTTATCAGTAACAAAGATAGGTGAAATGGCAAAAGCAGGGTCATGTTTCATTCTAGCATTCAAAGTCTTTTGTTTCAGCTTAGCTAACAATTTCTTAAGATCTGATCTATCACTGCAAGCAAGAAAATCTCTAGCAGTTTCTTCATCCATAACATAACCCTCAGGAACAACAGGCAATTCATAATTAGGAGGAGAACCTTCATCATCACTTTCAACAATAATTTCATTTTTAATAATTTCATTCTCCCTAGCCCTAGTAAGTTGTTCATCAAGAAATTCACCTAATGGCACAGTAGTATCAAGCATAGAAGTAGTTTCATCATAAGTATCATGCATAGCAGAAGTGGCATCATCAATAACATGCGACATATCAGAATTCATAGCAGTAGCAGGTTTAGGTGTCTCAAGCTTATTCATAATAGAAGGAGAATCTAGTGCAGAGCTAGATGGCAGTTCCTTACCTCCCCTCGTAGTTGAGGGATAAATTTTAGTTCTTTGACCTTTCAAGTTCTTCATAGTGATCAGCAGATATAAATCCCAAGTGACTCAGAGAATAGAGCTATGCTCCCCGGCAATGGCGCCAGAAATTAGTCTTGATAACCCACAAGTGTAGGGGATCGCAACAGCTTTCGAGGGTAGAGTATTCAACCCAAATTTATTGATTTGACACAAGGGGAGCCAAAGAATACTCTTGAGTATTAGCAGTTTAGTTGTCAATTCAACCACACCTGGATAACTTAGTATCTGCAGCAAAGTATTTAGTAGCAAAGTAGTATGATAGTAATGGTAACAGTGGTAAAGGTCAAGATGGCAAAAGTAATATTGTTGGGTTTTGTAGTGATTGTAACAATAGCAACAAAAAAGTAAATAAGCGAAGCACAGTATATGAAAAGCTCGTAGGCAATGGATCAGTGATGGATAATTATGTCGGATGCGATTCCTCATGTAATAGCTATAACATAGGGTGACACAGAACTAGCTCCAATTCATCAATGTAATGTAGGCATGTATTCCGAATATAGTCATACGTGCTTATGGAAAAGAACTTGCATGACATCTTTTGTCCTACCCTCCCGTGGCAGCGGGGTCCTAGCGGAAACTAAGGGATATTAAGGCCTCCTTTTAATAGAGAACCGAACCAAAGCATTAACACATAGTGAATACATGAACTCCTCAAACTACGGTCATCACCGAGAAGTATCCCGATTATTGTCACTTCGGGGTTGTCGGATCATAACACATAATAGGTGACTATAGACTTGCAAGATAGGATCAAGAACACACATATATTCATGAAAACATAATAGGTTCAGATCTGAAATCATGGCACTCGGGCCCTAGTGCCAAGCATTAAGCATAGCAAAGTCATAGCAACATCAATCTCAGAACATAGTGGATACTAGGGATCAAACCCTAACAAAACTTGATTACATGATAAATCTCATCCAACCCATCACCGTCCAGCAAGCCTACAACGGAATTACTCACGCACAGCGGCGAGCATCATGAAATTGGTGGTGGAGGATGGTTGATGATGACGACGGCGATGAATCCCCCTCTCCGGAGACCCGAACGGACTCCAGATCAGCCCTCCCGAGAGAGATTAGGGCTTGGCGGCGGCTCTGTATCATAAAACGCGATGAAACTTCCTCTCTGATTTTTTTCTCCGCGAGACGGAATATATGGAGTTGGAGTTGAGGTCGGTGGAGCTGCAGGGGGCCCATGAGACAGGGCCCCCACCCTCGTGGACAGGGTGTGGGCCCCTTGGTCTTCATCTTTTGCCAGTATTTTTTTATATTTTCTGAAACTTGTCTCCGAGGATTTTCAGGTCATTTTGAGAAATTTTGTTTGCTACACATGAAACAACATCATGGTAATTCTGCTGAAAACAGCGTCAGTCCGGGTTAGTTTCATTCAAATCATGCAAGTTAGAGTCCAAAACAAGGGCAAAAGTGTTTGGAAAAGTAGATACGTTGGAGACGTATCACCCCCCCCCCCTCGCTACCGTCATATCAGATGGCTCTGCATTTGGGTCCTCACCTCGACTCTTTGGACTGTTCGCAATAAGCTTGTCATCCAAAATGTGCCTCTTAGACGCGCTACTGACGCCATATTTAAAATGTGTGGGTACTTGCAGCTTTGGTGGCCGCTTAGCCGCCCTCAGGATTGGGACGTCATCAACATCCTCCTCGC
>NC_041385.1:767490258-767506414 GCF_002162155.2 Triticum dicoccoides
ACTAGATGCTACTTTGCACTCCGTGTGTGTGTGCCTTTTTCCTGTTCTCAGGGCTTGTTGAGTTGTGCCCTCAGCATTAACCCTTTTGGACCCTTTGTGTACTAAGACTTGTGTGTTTGTGCGTGTGTGTGAACCTATGTGGAATGTTGGCTTGGGCAGTTGCTTTATAATATAAAGCGGGGCGGAAGCCTTTTTCGGTAAGCAACAAACTGTCGCTACACCTATCCAATTGATGAAGGGGCGTAGATAGCCTGGGCCTAATACCAAACAGACATCGCAGCCAAACCTAACATCTAAGACCTGAGGACCCATCCAGGATGCCTGCTGGGCATGGATCTCGCCGGTCCGACGTGTTCTCAAAGGCCGGCGCCGCCAACTGCCACCGCTCCATCTTCAGGACTGTACTGATGCATCAACCTTGGTCGGTCTAGCTATCGTCGACGCCACCACGGCGCCCAACGGCACCTCCTCCCTGTGCGCAAATAGTTGTGCACGTCGCGGTCGCCACTGATACACCTCAGCACCATGCTGCCAAGTACCACCAGTCGACACAGCTTGAAGTCTTTGGAAGATCTGTCGTGCGTAGCACCTGCTGACCAGGCATGATAAAGCGTAACACCTATCGGTCAGGCATGACTTGACATCTCCACCGAAGCTCCGTGCAAGACGAAGCCGCTCCACCTCCTGCCTCTGACTTCCAGCGCTGCTCCACAAACGATGCTTCCAAGAGAGAAACGACACCGCAGTGCCGCCATCATCCGATCTGGAACACCAGATCCTAGGGTTTCCCCCAGAACAGCACGAGTGGGTCGACAGTAGTTACACAACAATGCCTCCATCAAGGTAACGGCGTAGAACGCGACCATCGCCTGCCAACGGCTCGGTTTTCACCGGCAACCATGTCTCCCCAACTCGCAGCCAGGACTAGATGATGGATCTTGAGATCCGATCACCAAGCCTCTGGCCGGCCATCTTTGACGACGAAGATGACCACCATCATTGGCCAACGAGACGACGCGAGATGAAGTAGAGCGCTACCAGCATGCGTCCTGGCCAGCACCACCAGCGCTAGGCACGTCCCGGACCACGCCTCATGGCCGAGGGCAACGGCAAGCGCTGCCACGACGAGGACGCAGACCGGAAGCCCAAATCAGGACCACCCGCGCGCCGCCACGTGGCCACCACCAAGCGCCATTCAGGGGCAGCCCCGCCACCGTGAGGGACGCTGCCTCATGGGCAGTAGGCGCCAGCCCCCGGGGAACACCGCCGCGCGCCACCGGCCGCCACGAGATCTGCGCGAGAACGGTGAGTACGCCCCGCCGCCACCTTCCCTGGGGACTACGCGGGCTTCGCCGGTGTCCCCTCTGGCACCGGCGAAGCAGGGGAGGAGCGGGGAGGGGCGGCTGGCGGCGCGGTTAGGGCTCTACTTTGGGGTAACTTCTCACAAGGAGGATATTCTATTTCGTAATATGTGTGGCGTTACCAAGTATTAGATCTTTAGAGATTGATTACAGATTGAACCCTTCATTGAAAAAGGCTTTCACCCCACTTTATATATAGAGAGATGATCAATAGCGCCCGGTACAAACACACTCACCCACAACACACACACACACACACACACACACACACACACACAAGGCATTATACATAGACGCTGAGCACATCAACACAATCCCTAGCACTACAAGAGTCACCGGGGGCTTCAACCGTGAACACACCACCGCAAAGAAGTGAAGCCGCATACGACAAACCGTGGGCTCAAAGGCAGCGCCTTCAGGAAGGATACGACACCGAAGTGCCGCCACCGCCCGACCCGAGGATCAAAGTTTCCCCTGGAGCAACACGACGGGCAATGAGAGCCGCGATGGCGCCTTCAAGAAGGGAGCGATATTCGCCACCGCCAGTTCGTCCGAAGATATAGCAGGTTTTAACCCTGGCCAACACTCACCGCCACCGAACGCCACACCCCAGCTACCACGCCACCCACACGGCCGTGGCATCCGGACAGCACCGAGGCACGAGCTTTGCCCATGAGCATCGTGCCAGCACCACCAGGGTCGCTGCCCCGGAATCCAAGACCTTGACACCAAGTCACCCGAGACCCGCTGCTACCCCAACCGAAGAGACAGCGGAAAGGACCCGCCTTTCGCACCCCTGGACGTTCCCAGCACCGAGAGCCAATAGGCCGGCCACAACTAGAGTCCATCGAGATGTCCTGTGGCACCGGGCGTGAGACGAGCGCAATCCTGCTGCTGGGCACAAGACGAGCGCAGTCCTGCTGCCACGCGTGAGACGGGCCGGTCTTGCAGCCGAGCGTGAGACGGGTCGTTCCAGCAGTCGGGCGCGAGACGAGCTCGGTCCTACGGCACTAGGCGCGAGATGGGCGATGGACCGCAGCTGGGAGAAGACCATCCCTCTGGCGAGGGTAGCGATCGGACGCCGAGGAGAGGGCTCAAAGGCCGACACAGGCAGCCTACAAACGAGCCGACGCCAGAATAATCTGGCCGCCGCCGCAACCAACCTGCCACCAACACATCACCTACTCCTCCACGCCCTGGTCAGATCCACCCGAAGCCTCGCCACCCCGCACCAAAGCGGCGCGACAACGACCACATCACTACCACCACCACCATAGGATCGCCCGCCACTCCCGCCATTGCCGACCATCACATGCACCGGATCTGGGCAGCCTGATCCGCCGTCAGCACGACCTGAGACCAACAGACCCCACGAGCACCGCTTAGGGGGAGGAGGAGGAGGGAGCACCGACGGGCCATAAGGACGCGGGAAGGAGCGCCGGAGCAGGGGCCAGCCGGGACCCGATGCCGCGGGCAGGGGAAGGCGCCCCGCGACGACAGCCCCCTGCGCGCAGGGGAAAACTACCCCGTCGCCACCTCTGCCACGCATCCTTTGGCCGGCGGTGCCCCCGGCGACGGCGGGGGAGGGGGAGCCGGGTCGAGGGACGGGGGGTGGCGGCACTAGGATTGCCTCCTCGTACTACTAGATACAGCCTGCCTCTAACCTGAATGATTGGTGTCCTGATAAGAGATTATGATTGATTCCTTTAAATAAAGGCATTTTCAAATATACCAAAATTGATTGATTTGATTTGATAGATAAAAAATCAGTTTATTTAGAATGGTAGGCTAAAATCGGTTTAATTAGATCAATGGGATAGCGAACGCGTGAAAAACAAATCAGTGGAAGGGTCGTACGTGGAAGGTTGGCCAAAGGAGGCGGTGAGGAAAAACTAAAAGATGAAACCTTAGATCTTTGTTAAGTAAGAAAGACTACCTTTTTTTTACGGGAAATCTTTCGATCTATTCATCTTCAATCATGGCAGTACAACGAATACCAAAAATAATAAAAATTACATCTAGATCCGTAGACCACCTAGCGACGACTACAAGCACTGAAGCGAGCTGAAGGCGCGCCGCCGTCATCGCCCCTCCATCGTCAGAGTCAGGCACAACTTGTTGTAGTAGACAGTCGAGAAGTCGTCGTGCTAAGGTCTCATAGGACCAGCGCACCAGAACAGCAATCGCCGCAGATGAAGAATAACATAGATCGGAAGGATCCAATCCGAAGACACACGAACGTAGACGAACACCAACGAGATCCGAGCAAATCCACCAAAGATAGATCCGCCGGAGACACACCTCCACACGCCCACCAATGATGCTAGACGCACCACTTGAACGGGGGCTAGGCTGGGAGACCTTTATTCCATATTCAAAAAGCCGCCGCCATTTCGTCTTCCTGAGCAGAACACAAACCCTAACAAAATTGAAAGAAACGACTAAAAATGAAGCCCTTCCGCTGGCCCTTGGCAGGATCCACCGCGCCTCCATGGCCCTAGGGCCACAGAAGACGAGGCGGACCTGCGTAGGAGCCGGCGAGAGGCAGAAACCCTAGCTGCTTTTTTTAGGAGGAAGAGGCGGCGGCTGTAGGGAGTCCGTAGAACAAGTAAGAAAGACTACCCAATAAAAAGAACATCCAAACCATCTCAACTGTCTATCAATAAGATCGAAGGGGTTGTTTGCTTGGGTTGTTTTAGCAAAAACAGTTTTCCGTCAAATCATAATTGTGTAACAAACTAAAATCATGTTTGACTCCCATAGCAAAAACATGGGGGCCTCCTATTTAGCGCGTGGTGAGACGCGCGTCGCGGAAACACGCACCGCCTGCTCTCGACGTGTGTTCTCTTGGCCTGCCCATGTGCTCAGTCGGGGCGCCCCTTTTTCGTTTTTCTCTTTTCATTTTCATTTTTTCTTCTTTAATTAATTTTTGGGGCATTAATTTTTTCATGATTTTGAAAAAATTTCTGTTTTTTTAAATGTTCACAGATTTTAAAATGTCCCTGGATTTCAAAAAAATGTTTCAAATTTTAGAAAATGTTCATGAGTTTAAAAAATGTTTCCAGATCTCCAAAAATATTCCATTTTTTTAAAGTGTTCACAAATTTGATAAATGTTCAGGAATTCAAAAAAAAGTCCCTGATTAAACAAAGGAATTCGAAAAAATGTCTCTGATTAAACAAATGTTTGCGAATTTCAAAAAAAAAATCCCAGAGAGTTGAAAAAAATCATCGATTCAAAATTGTCCATGAATTTGAAAAATGTTCAAGAATTTTGAAAAAATCATGAATTCAGCAAATATTAAATTTAAATGTGTTTATGAATTTAAAAAATGTTTATGATTTTGAAAAATAGTCATAAATTCAAAATTTGTTTACGATTTTTGAAAAATGGATAATGAGATTTTAAAAATTGTTGGTTGTGACTGTCAGTCCATCTTCAAGACATAGGGTGTAGACTAGAAGTACAATAATGTTTGGACAATGAGTAAGTTCTTGCACTAAGATATATCCAGTGGTTTTATGTTCCTTTATCCTGTGAAATACTTCCGCCGTCGTCCCACAATATAAGAGTGTTTTTGACACTAGAGTCACTCTTATATTGTGGGACGGAGGGAGTAGATACCAAGTGGCCATCACATGATTATATGGACGTGTAGGGAAATCATACTGATGTGCTTTGTGTATTGAATAACATTTACTTTCATTTCTCATTCTACACAACGAAGATTCACAACATGGTGAAATTGAAGGAAACGTAGATTCTTTGAAGAAATACGTTACAATGGAGTATTTGCTTAACCAGTGAAAATTAAATTTTCTACTTCTAAAAATCGTATATTGGGATCCCATCCACCTACTAGCTGTTTTGCACAAGCTGTGCTTACTGTATCTACCTTTTGAGAATCAGGTTGGGAGCATGGTGAGGAAAACCGTCCTTTCCTTGCTGCAAGTATGGGATGGTGATGACAATACCATCCATCCTTATCACCTTGCATCACTGTATCTTTTTGTCCCGAAGACCGTAAATTCGATCAAAACCATACCTCATTGTGCAGTTGCAGAGGAATGCCTATACAACCCTCAAGAAGGTTAGAGTTCAGCAAACTAATATTTGCATGCTGTTTGCACAGGGAGAATTCCGGTCAGATGATGTGACAGCAATATTCTCCAGCAATAGACTGAAACAGAGGATGAGACATTTACCTCTAATTTCAATAAAGAAGAAGATCAACAATACTCTACTAGAACTTGGCCAATTACCAAACGCAACGCACAGCAAAACAAGCACATCAATCTTCAGTCTGCTCACTGCTGGACATCCTATTCTCGAGGTTCAGAAAAACTTGGCTTATCAATTCAGCAGGCAGCAATAGCTTAGGTAACAGCAGCAGGTGAACCACCAGAGAGCACACATCCAGCCAGCAACAACAAGCCATTACATCTCAATCTTCGATCTGCTCTCGGTGCCAGGAAAACTTCGCTAGATAAGCGCACGGGCAATCCGGCTCCCCAGATTATCCTTGTTTGATTTGACCCCTTTACCTGCAAAACAGAGCAAGCAGACCCAAGTTAGTTACGGAAACTGGGCTGTGTGTGGAAGGATATCACGAAAATAAGCATCATTTCTCGTCCTCCAAACCGACCACAGTATCGCTGGAACTCCTACCATAACCAGCTCACGTTTGCTACTCCCAAAGTTCCTAATCCAAACCCCAAACAGATGCTGGACACTTTTTGGTTTGCATTTAAAATCGAAAGCACAGCAAGCAACATTCCACAACAAATCAATTTTTTTTTAATTGGTAGCACTGCATTCTCTATGTTTGACAAATTGACAACCCACAGTCCATCTTAAGTTTTACTCCTACCATATGTTTGCGCTGCAGATGATTTATCTTACACCAGGTGCCCTTTATAATACTACTAGTTTACTTATGTACTCCCACAACCATCATTAAAGGGATATTTTTTTGGTGCTCTAAACTATAGAGGTACTCCCCCCGTTCCAAAATAAATGTCGTGGTTTTAGTTCAAATAACCACGACACTTATTTTAAAACGGAGGGTGCAGTCGTTAGTGTGTTAAAAATAAATCTCAGGTAGAGATGCGTCATGAAAAGAATTAATGTCGGAGCGCCTCTTTGGAATTGTCTTCGCATAACATAGGTAATAACATTCTACACTTTCCGCAAAAAAAAAACATTCTACACAGAAGTTCTTCCTGGTTATGAGAACTCTGGTGTTCAATTTGTCCTGGAGCAGCATCCAACAGAAAAAAAATGAAGTATGGAAAAATCAAGTTATATAGCAACTAAAACATGATACTGATCGATTATACCATAGAACAACTGGTAAATCGAAAACAGTGTCTTGCCTGTTCCTGCTGAACCTTCAGTGACAAAAGTGAGAAAAGTCTTCACAGCAGATGCATGCATGTCATGCTTCTCTCTTCAATTATTGTCCTGTCAACAAGTTGGAAAGTGGTGCATTCTGTCCATATTTTTTGGTCGGAATGAGTTAATTGCACAGAAGTACCACAACTGGGGCATCACATGCAGATTGGTACCACGATTGCTAATTTTTACGTGTCAGTACCAACATTGCTCCAGGCCGTTGCAAATAGGTCTAAACTACGTATAAACGCGTATTGATAGTGTATCTGACAGTTGGGGCCCATCTGTCAGGTGCCAACGTGGCATATTTTATATAGAAAACCCCCTTGCTTTATACATAATCACATAAATACCCATTATTTTTGCGAAAAAAATGTTACGTGAAAGACTCTTTTTTCATTCGGACTTGTTTGAAAGTTTCCGACGAACTGGACAAATAAATAAAATAAGCGAAAAATCGCGCGCTCAAGGTTTCAAACCTGCGACCTGCCATACAAAGAGCAGATGCGCAAGCAACCAAGCCACAGCGAAGGTTGCGTTAGATTACATGCGGGTCGTCCTTTATATTGTTATAGCGGACACGCTGGGCCGGCGGCTAGGCCCAGTGCGGCTCCGTGCCCTGAGTTACTTATTTTTTAATTATAATTTTTTTTTGTGATTACATATTAGTATTACTAGCAAAAGAGTCCGTGCGTTGCAATGGGAGAGAAAACATAACACACACTCTTAACTCAACAACCATCACTCAAGATCATAATAGGTCCATCTTCTTTATTTTCGCGAGGCATCATATTTGTGTTGCCGCTTATCCTCCTTCTCACCCTCGCCGGCGATGGCCTCGATGTTCACACAAAACAACAAAAAAACGTGTGTTGAATATGGTTAATTCTAAGGCGTCTCTCTCCCTCTCTCCTCCCTCTTTCTCTCTCCCTCTTCCTCTCTCTCGCTTGGTTTCTCTCACTCTCGCGATGAGAAATCTGTTGTTTTCCCTTGCGACATTTTTCAGAGGTATGCACGTGTAGTTATCGATGTTTTCTTTTCCGTATATGGTTATAGTGGGGTGTTTATTTGCAATCCGGATCGCCGCCGGTATGAAAAAAAGAATCTTGCGCTCTAAATTATAAGTTTGCTTCCATAACAATATTTTAAAATATTTAACAGGTAAAATTAACATCATATTTAGATTCCACACATTTTTCTAATAAAATTTCATATATAATATGTTAAAATCGAAGTTACGGTTTAAAAGATACAGATAATTTAGAAAATCATTTGATTTGACTCAAATATATTCCAAAATAATATTTAAAGATACTTAAAAGGTAAAAATAATCTCATATTCATATTCTACATATTTTACTAATCAAATTTCATATATAACATGTTCAAATCGAAGTTACAGTTTAAAAGATATGGATGATTTTAAAAAGCATTTGTTTGACTTAAATATGATCCACGGATGAATTACCTAAAACATCAGGGTTTTTTTCGAAAAATGTAAATAACGGTTCGGGTGTGACTTAAATCCGGACGGCGGGTTGATTTCAAAAAAAGACAGGGGCTTTTGTGTAAAATACGAAAATAATGATTCGTCTTAACTTAAAACAGGACTGCGGGTTAAATTCTCTGAAACAGAGGGACTTTTCTAAAAAAATGCCATGACGGACGAAAGAAACCCAATTTGCTTTATTATTAGGTTATTAGGCAAAAATTAAGTGTCAAGGACGAAACTAGAACACACGCACGGTCCAAATTTTATGTGTCTTCACTAGGACCAAGCATGCACAATTGTTGTGTATCCGCATTATATTATTGAAATACGTAACTATTAAAAAAATATGCCCAACACACAGTTTTTTTAACTTACTCATTTGTTGGTTATATTTTTGTAAACGCACTATTACTAAAAAGTTGACAACATGTATTAAAAATAAATTGTAATCACAATTAATTTTAGAAATGCACTAAAACTTTGCAACTTTTATTAAAAAAATCGATGTGTTTCTCGAAATGCTAGAATGATTTTACGCAATATGTTTTTAATACATGCTGAACATTTTCTCAAATACACATTGTCAAAAAAATTCATCATGTATTAAGAAAGTGTTCAACCTAAACTACAAAAATGTTCATCGTATATATTAAAAAATGTTCAAACAAAATTAAAAAAATGTTCAACCCAAAATTTCAATATATTAAAAATGTTCACTGTTTGCAAAGTGAAGTTGATCGAGCATTAAAAAATGATCACTATACGCAGAAAAGGTGCTCAGCGTACATTAAAATAATGTTCATGCATATTTGAAAACATGTTCATCATGTATTTGAAAACATCATGTATTGAAGCCTATCTAAAAAACATGTTTAGTAAGTATGTTAAAACCAGAAAAAAAAACCCAATGAATGAAAAAAGAAAGGAAGAAAAGCCTAAAAATAAGCCAAAACCAGAAACAGAAGAAAAACAAAACCAGTGAATAAAAAAAAGTAAAACGCGAAACGAGAAAACAATTACAGGCCTCGGTTGGCCCAACCACCGGCCCAGCGTTTGCTTATTCGTATACAGAATAACCCTGCCTGACACTAACGGAGTACCCCTCAAAAACAAAAAAAAGACACTAACGCGAGTAGATCTGTGACCTGGTGGCTAGCTCGCTCCGCCTGCATGCTGCTGGTCGCAGGTTTGAAACCTGTTGCCGCTGTTTTTCGTTCATTTTATTTATTTGTCCAGTTCGAGGAAAACTTTCGAACAAGTCCAAACGAAAAAAAAGTCTCTCACCGGAACATTTTTCCCACAAAAATTATGAGTCTTTATGTGATTACGTATAAAGCAAGGGGCTTTTCTGCAAAAAATATGCCACGTCGGCACCTGACGGATGGGCCCCAACGGTCAGATACACTGTCAATACGTAGTTTAGACCTATTTGCAACGGCCTGGAGCAATCTGCATGTGATGCCTCAGTTGTGGTACTTCTGTGCAATTAACTCGGTCAGAATTATTTGTAGTAACTGAAAAATTAGACACCATCTACACTGGACTCGATGGTCTAAAGAAGATTATTGAACACAGAAAAATAAACTTCACTGTACTTACATAGTGGGAATGCTAAAACAATCTTAAAAACATTTAATTGTAGGTAAAACAGAGTATCTGGAAGTATGTAGATAGGATTAATGAAATTACAAAAATATATTCAACAATAGTGATGCATGGTTGAAATAAATGAGGGGCCACCGGTGGGTACATGTACCAATCAATATACAACTCAGCTCTTGCATTCCTCTTATCACCATTTGCCATCATCCACTCTCCTTCAACCGCAGCAGTCGATAAAACCGATAATATGTTTGGTGATCTAAGCTCTAGAGCCAGAGAACTGAGTTCTCATTTGGGCCGCTGCGTCATGAAAAGAATTGATGCAGGAGCGCCTCTTCAGAATTTTATTGCAATAACATAGGTGATATATTCCACACAGAAATTCCTTCCTGGCTGTGCGATTTCTGGTTTCCAATTTGTCCTGGAGCAGTGGCCAACAGAAACATTTGTAGTTATAAAGCAAATTAACTAAAATATGATATTGAAGTAGTAGTAGCGTACAGTTGCAAGTAAATGAGGGGCCACTGAAAGGTACACGTATCAGTAGCTCTTGGAAGTAAATTAACCAAAATATTTGTTTACTCCGATGACAGTAAATTTGTTCAACACCATGTACCTCAGTGTGCAGTTGCAGTTGCACAGGAAGCATTCCAGTCAGCTGATGTGGAAGCAATATTCTCTCCAGCAATAGACTGAAACAGAGGATGGGACAACTGGTTTGGAAGCAAGAAAAGAAATGGATTTCCGGGTTTTTTTAACTAGGGGTTTACGCCTAATTACATTACAGAAATTAACGAAATATTCTACTAGAACTCGGCCAATTAAAGCAAAATAAAAGAACAGACAAAGCATAAAAGGTAATCTGCTCGCAGACAGAAGTGTAATCAGCATGCTGTAGCAGCTAAGGATAACTGAACCATTACAGAACACATTGGAATGCCAAACAAGCACATCAATCTTTAGTCTGCCGGGCATCCTCCTCTCGAGGTCCAGAAAAACTTCGCTAATCAATTCAGTGGACATCTCAATCTTCGATCTACTCTGGATGCCTCACCTGATAAGCGCACGGGCAATCCAACCCCCCAGTTTACCGTTGTTCGATTTGACTCCTTTACCTGCAAAACAGACCAAGTCAGACAACCAATTTAGTTACACAAACTGGGCTGTTGGAAGGATATCACGAAAGCATCATTTCTCGTCCACCAAACCGACCGCAGTAGCACTGGAATTGCTACCATAACCAGCTGACGTTCACTACTCCCAACGTTCCTAACCCGAACCCCAAACAAATGCTGGACACTTTTTGGTTCACATTTAAAACTAAAAGCACAGCGAGCGACATTCCACAACAAATTGAATAATTTTCAGTTTTTTAATTGCGAGCATTGCATTATCTACCTTGGCGAATTGACAACCTTTTCGAAACAGGCTCTTGTCCCGCTTTATGGGTAAAGCACAAACCAAGTTACACGGCCGAACGATACATGGTAGTGAAGGTGCCCTCTTGCACAGCAGATTCCGGGATAACCGGACAACATAAAACACATACAATTACATTGCTGAGAGATAATACAGGCAGACTAGACTACAACATCACGACACACCCTAGAACACCTAAGCTCCACGACAACGCCCTCAAGAGAGAAAACGGCGCTAGGCGTCGCCGCTGTCGAGTCTGATCCGGACTAAGGTCTTCACACCCGGAACCCTGACATGGAGAGGAGAACCACAACGACGTCCTCAAGAGGAAAGCGGCACCGTAGGCGTCGCCGCCGCCGAGGCCAAAGCGTAGAGCTTTCGCTCAGCAGCTCATCCATACCACCACGAGGCATCTAGGACAATCACGGCATGTACCAGCCTCCGGATCCGAATCTGGGCGAGGCTCCCGATAAGGACACAGAGCGAGCCCGAGCCACCCACCACTACAACCTCGTCGCCCACACGACCAAGGAGCATAGCCACCACCGCCGCCATGGTGCCCGCCAGAGAGCCAACCATACGGACCTCCTTCCGGAGCCGCCGCCCGACATCCAAAGTTCGAGACACCACCAGCCGCCACATCACCGTGCACCAACCTCGGTAGGAAGAGTGAAGACACTCCTTCCACTCCTAGCCCGCATCAGCCACCGAATCTGGATCAACGCCTCCATCATAGGAGGCGCCGACGCCTGCATCCCCAGACAGCCTTGGTGGACCTAGGGGACACGACTTAGTGACTGCCGACGGCCGCCGAACAAGCCCCGGCCATAGCCCTCTGGCCTTGGCCATGACGAGCTCACACGATGCCATGTCCGTGGTCATCGGCACTAATCCGTCCGCCAATAGAGCTACATCACGACCACCACTGACGCTCATCTTGTCCACGAGGAGCGGGATCTCATCACCCGCGGACAACACCTGGACCGAGCCCAAGCCCACCTGCCCGGAGCAACAATTCATCTTAAGTTTTACTCCAGCTAATTTTTTTTCTCTGCGGATGATTTATCTTACACCAGGTGCCCTTTATATTATTAGCTTACTTATGTGCTCCCACAACCATCAGTAAAGTGAGATATTTTTTTGGTCCTCTAATCTACATAGGTAGTAGCTAGTGTGCTAAAATAAATCTCTGGTAGAGAACTGAGTTTTCATTTGGGACCCTGCGTGGTGAAAAGAATTGATGCAGGAACGCCTCTTCAGAATTTTCTTGGCATAACATATAGGTGATAACATTCCACACAGAAGTTCTTCCTAGTTATGAGATCTCTAGTGTTCAATTTGTCCTGGACCTGGAGTACCATCCAACAGAAAAGAAATGAAGTATGGAAAAGATGAGTTAAGTCATATAGCAAAAGAAAAATATGAAATGGATAAATTACCAGATCCATGTGCTGCACCTCCCATCACACTAGTAGAAAAATGACCTAATATGAGACACATTAATGCCGGTTTGGTTTTGAGCCGGCACTAATGTATCTAATAGTACCGATTCCAACGGCTAGCCGGCCGTTCTTATTAGTACCGGTTCGTGGCGAACCTATAGTACCGGTTCGTGCCACGAACCGGTACTAAAGAGGGTGGTGGCAGGGTGTTGTCAGTCTGGGGCCCGTCCAGCACCTTTAGTACCGGTTCGTGGCACGAATCGGTACTATAGGTTCGCCACATAAACCCTTCGTCCCCCGAGCCACTCTGTTCTTCCCCTTTCCCCTCACTTCCTCTGTTCTTCCCCCTCTCTCCT
Source organism: Triticum dicoccoides (assembly GCF_002162155.2). Classification (NCBI taxonomy): domain Eukaryota; kingdom Viridiplantae; phylum Streptophyta; class Magnoliopsida; order Poales; family Poaceae; genus Triticum; species Triticum dicoccoides. The sequence continues at coordinate 767,503,325 of NC_041385.1, forward strand.
CGAGCTCCTCACAAATTTTGCCCAAAATTTGTCAAGATTTGAAGGCCCCCATCCATTCAAATGATCACAAAGGTTAGCAACTTTGTCCTTTCAACTCTCATTGCTAGATTAGCTCTTTCAATGCTTTGTATAGCGACTAATTTGGGAGGAATAATTATATTTGCTAGTATTTGATTTATATGCAATTTGAGCACAAAAATAACACTTAGTTTGCATATGTAGGTGTGGTTTACTTAGTGCCTTCTAAATCTCCGTCGTAACCACCGTCGATCGCCTGCACCGTCCCGTCGCCGGCACCACCTTCTGGTGAGGCTCTTGTTCATGAATGTTTTACATTACCAAATTGATGTTTATGTGATTTGGATATATAGTTACTCGTATAATTATCTTACCCGTACGTTGTTTGTTATACATAGTGCCATGGTTTTGATATCCGTCCCCGTCGGCCCTCGTCCTTGTTATGATTCGGATGTGGTATATTCTCTTTTAAAACTAGTTGTTGCATTTCGTGTTTATGACAAATTATGCCCATCAAGTTGACATAGATATTTTTATCTAGGAGGTATGTGAACCGGAAATTCCAACCGACCCTATTGTCGAGAGGTTAAATTTAGTTAAAAGAGAAAACGAGTATTTGAAAGAAAAATTAAAAAGAATTGAGGGGGAGAAGATGGAATTAAAGTTGCATGTTGCCGATGTCGTCGATGATCACAAGATCAAGATGGAGAAAATGAGGTTGAAGATTAGAAAGATTAGAAAATATGCCATTGATAGTGTGGCTTGGTATCATTATGCTGTTGGATCAATTGTTACCTTAATTGCGATCTTCATCGCATTTGTTGTTGCATTTAAATTCTTTAGCTAGAGAGTTATTTGTATGTTGCATTTAATTAAGTGTTGTATATGAACTTTATGTATGAACTTGTATTAATTTGGTCTATTTGGTATTGTGTAATGAAGATGAGCCGACAATGGATGTATGATGACAGATGCTCTCCCGAGTTCATTAATGGCGTGCATACTTTTCTGCTTGCCGCTGAGGCAAACAAGCGGGCGGATGGTTTTATGCCTTGTCCATGTGCTGGCTGTAAGAATGGTCACAGTTACTCTACGTCAAGAACCATTCACATCCACCTATTTGAGTCCGGTTTCATGCCCCACTATAATGTTTGGACCAAGCACGGAGAAATAGGGGTTATGATGGAAAACAATAAAGAAGAAGAGGACGACGACGGCTATCCTGACCATGGGTTCCCTGAATACGATGATACAACAATGGGGGAAGAAGCTGAGCCGGCAATGCAGAAAGAAGCTGAAGAAGAGGCATCAGATGAGCCCGCTGATGATCTAGGTCGGGCCATTGCCGATGCAAAGAGAAACTGCGCAAGTGATCTGGAGAGGACGAAGTTGCAGCGCATATTAGAGGATCACAAGAAATTGTTGTACCCGAATTGCGAAGCCGACAAAAAAAAGTTGGGCACCACACTTGAATTGCTGCAATGGAAGGCAGAGAATGGTGTATCTGACAAGGGATTTGGAAAGTTGCTGGTAATGATAAAGAATATGCTTCCAAAGGACAACGAATTGCCCGAGAGTACGTATGAAGCAAAGAAGGTTGTCTGCCCTCTAGGGTTAGAGGTACAAAAGATACATGCATGCCCTAATGACTACATCCTCTACCGCGGTGAGTATGAGGATTTGAATGCTTGCCCGGTATGCGGTGCATTGCGTTATAAGATCAGTCGCGATGACCCTGGTAATGTCGAGGGTGAGCGCCCCGGGAAGAAGATTCCTGCCAAGGTGATGTGGTATGCTCCTATAATACCACGGTTGAAACGTTTGTTCCAAAACAAAGAGTATGCGAAGGCGATGCGGTGGCACGCAGAAGACCGTAAGAAAGACGGAAAGTTGAGAGTACCCGCTGACGGTTCGCAGTGGAGAAAAATCGAGAGAAAGTACTGGGAGGAGTTTGCAGGTGACCCAAGGAACGTATGGTTTGGTCTAAGCGCAGATGGCATTAATCCTTTTGGGGAGCAGAGCAGCAACCATAGCACGTGGCCTGTGACTCTATGTTTGTATAACCTTCCTCCTTGGTTATGCATGAAGCGGAAGTTCATTATGATGCCAGTGCTCATCCAAGGCCCTAAGCAACCCGGCAACGACATTGATGTGTACCTAAGGCCATTAGTTGAAGAACTCTTACAACTATGGAATGGAACAGGTATACGTGCGTGGAATGAGCACATGGGGGAAGAATTTGACCTAAAGGCGTTGCTGTTTGTGACCATCAATAATTGGCCTGCTCTCAGTAACCTTTCAGGACAGACAAACAAGGGATACCGCGGATGCACGCACTGTTTGGATGATACCGACAGTATATATTTGAATAGTTGTAAGAAGAATGTGTACCTGGGACATCGTCGATTTCTTCCGAGCAGGCATCCTGTAAGAAAGAAAGGCAAGCATTTCAAAGGTGAGGCGGATCACCGGACGAAGCCTCGCCACCGTACTGGTGCTGATGTATATGATATGGTCAAGGATTTGAAGGTAATCTTTGGAAAGGGTCCTGGCGGACAACCTGTTCCGAAGGACGCTGACGGACGCGCACCCATGTAGGCCCAGATGGCAGCAATGAATTGGTAGGCCCAGTAGGCCTGCTTAGGAGAGGAGCTCGAGAGAGCTACCGCACTGGGGCTTATAAACCAGTGCGGTAGCCCTTCGACTAGCGAGGTGGGACTAAACTTGCCGCACCGCACTGCGCCAGCGCACCCCCTTTAGTACCGGGTGGCGGCACCAACCGGTACTAAAGGGGGGCCTTTAGTACCGGCCCCCTTTAGTACCGGTTGGAGCCACCACCCGGTACTAAAGGGGGTGCGCTTCCCGCCGCTTGGCCTGGCCAAAACAGACTTTTTATACCAGTTGGTGGCCCAAACCGGTACTAAAGGTCCATCCTATATATACAACACTTGAAAAAAAATCAGTTTCCCAAAGTTCTTCCCTCTGTTTCCTCCCTCCGTCGTGCCGCCCTGCCCCGATCGTCGCCGCCCCCGCCCCTCGTCGCCGACCCCGGCCGTCCCCGCCCCTCGTCGC
>NC_041385.1:767507027-767593528 GCF_002162155.2 Triticum dicoccoides
CCCCGTCCTGTCGCCCCGTCGTCGCCGCCCCGTCTCGTCGCCCCTTCGTCGCCGCCCCGTCGTCGCCTCGCCGGTGAGCTCGCCCCGGCCGCCAATGTCCACACACACACACACAGTACTACACACACACACACACTACACACACACACACATACACACACACTACACACATTAGTTTGTTTGTTATAAATTTTTCTGTTTTTTAGTTATAGAAATGTTAGAAATTATTCTGTTTTTTAGTTATATAAATATTAGAAATGTTATAAATGTTTTCTGTTTTTTAGTTATAGAACTATTTATAGAAATGTTAGCAATCTTTCTGTTTTTTAGTTATATAAATATTAGAATTGTTATGGAAATGTTAGTTATATAATCATGAAATTTTAAAATTAGTTTTAGTTAGATGAATTAGATTAATGTCAAATTGTTAGAATTTGCATATATATAGAATTTTAGTTATCACAATCCAATCGTTTAAAAAATGTTACTTTTTGCGGGCATATAGTATTTGTTCTCGACGATATGCCCGGCCCGCGTCCTCGCCGTCGACCCGTTCGCGACGACGTCATGCTTCCGGGGACCCATGTCCGGGACTGGGCTCCACCGGGCTGGCACTGAGAGGTGCTACCTGGAGGGGCACGCCGCTTGGTGAGGAACCCGACCTCGGGTCCCGTCGTCGACCCTGATCTTCTTTGGTGGCGTTCGCGTGGGCCACATTCGGTGCAGAGGCAGCCGGCCCCGCCGGAGGTGGTGCATCGCCGTGTCAGGGAGGAAGATGAGCACGTCCATCGCTACATGGCTGCTATGAACGACGTCAGGTTTTCTACTACTTGGCGGGTTCTTTGGGCAGATGACCGGAGATATGATCCTGTGATGGTTCCTTCTCTTTGGGTGTGCACCGCCCGCGCCCCAGGAACCGCGAGTGGCGCCCTAGATTCTTCTGTAGTACTCGATCTTTATTAGGTACCTAGCCAGTGATGTATTCGATATATAGTATTCGAGACGATGTATTCAAGATTATATATATTAAGACGATGATGTATCGAGATTATATATTCGAGAGGATGTATTCGAGATTCAGATTTTCCTTATTGATTAATTGCATCCATGCATTGTAATTTGAATACTAAATTGTTTTATATTTCTTCTGTATTATTAGTAAAGTAAAAGCTATGGCGGACAATACCGGTAGAGAGAGAGAAGAGGAATTGTTCGACATCATACGCAACCCTCACAGGCTAGATGATTTGAATGAAGCAGATGACGGCTCCCAATATCTTAACAATACCGAAGAGGGTGATGAAAAGATATTCGATCTCGACGACCGGGCTGATGAAGTCATGAACTATGATTATGATTATGACACAGACAATGTTTGTGATGACACAGACAATGCTGATCTTCAAATAACAAACACTACCGGCGAGGTATATTTATATAAGCATGCATCATGGTGATCATCACATGTTTTTTTTATTGAAGATATATTAACGAATCGATCTTTCTTCTTTCAGCCCTCCGGATCGAGCAAATCTGCTTCTACAGACAGCAAGACAAAGCGAGGCCCGGGCATATTGTTGAAGGATGGTGTAAAGTACCACATCGAATCCATCAAACCTAGTGGCGAACCCCTCACGCCTAAGAACATTGCGAACAAGTGGACTCGTCAGTGCGGAGCTCTTGTGAAGGACAAACTCTCGATCTCCATTCAAGAATGGAAAGAGCCAAAGACTAAACGTCCAGGTGTTACTTGGGTCGATGGCAGAGCCAAAGAATACCTGGTGAAATCCCTGATGGAATATTTCACCCTATCAGATCATTTCACTAAAGCAGATGTGGACAAAGTCAAGGCCGCTGCTCTTAAGAAGATGGCAATTGCATTCAACACCCACAAGAAAACTGTATGGGACAACTACCTCGCTAATGAAAGGAAGACTCCAGATTTCAAGGGAACACTGGAGAAGCAAAGTGAACATTGGGACGATTTCGTGACCTTCAAGGATTCAGAAATATCTAAGGAACGGTCGATGAAAAACAAGGCAAATGTCGCAAGAAAGACGCAGTTCCATAGGCTGGGTCCAGGTGGCTACGCGGTGGCATTGCCTAAGTGGGATAAGTCTGAGCAAGAGATGGAGGATGCAGGGGTCACTCCGGTTACCCGGCACTGGCCCCCCAGGTGCAGAACTTGGTTCTATGCGCATGGGGGGCGTTGGACCCGAAGACAGGCCTGGTTTCGAAGAAGGCAAGTCTAAAAGGAGCCGAACAAAAGATAATTGACGCAATAGAAGAAGCTCGAGCGGGGGTGTTCACGCCCAACAGAGAGAACGACGAGCTTACGCGCGCCCTGGGAAATCCTGAACACCCGGGGAGAACACGAGGCATGGGTGTTATTCCCTGGTATGAGGGCTTTTCGGACTGGAATGACGACTACAGGTCCCGTGCAAGAAAGAAGATGGAGGAGGAGAAGAAGAGGAAGCTGGAGGAGGAGCAGAGGAAGCAGGACGCAGAACATCTTCAAGGCCTAGAAGCAAGGCACGCGGACCTGGCACTCAAATTCCAGCAGCAGCAGCAGCAGATCGACTCACTTAGCCAGGAAATGGGGTCTCAGCAGCGGCAGCAGCAAGCGGATGATCGTCCAGCATTGGATAGCACCGTCCCATCCATGCCGAGAAGCAGCCTTGGTTCTGCCCCGGGCGACACACTGCTGGATACATACCCTGTGGATGACATCATAGAGAACACTAACTGTGAGCCCCGGGCGTTGCTTTTCCAGTTACCCCCGAAGCAACCTACCATTGCATCCCAATTCCAGAGAGCTATGCTCGTGTCATGGTTGATGAAGTGGTGGACCCATATTCAGGGCTAACGCTTGACATTCCTGGAGGTGAAGATGAGCGCACACTCGGAGAGGCCATACATCGTATCATCCTATGGAGAAAGGATTCCATAATCTTTCGAAGTCCACCGACACCGCGTCGTCTGTCGACTCCTCGAAGTCCGCTACCGAGTCAGCAGACTCCCGCTCCTCCAAGTCCACGAACGCGTGAGACGACTCCTCCTCGAAGTCCGCCACCTCGTCCACGTCCCCAAACGCGTGAGCTGACTCCTCCGATTTCAAGCCCGGCACAGCGTCATGCCACTTCTCCGGTTGCAAGTCCGGCACCGTGTCAGGCCACACCTCCTGCTTCAAGTCCGGCACATCGTCAGGCCACTTCTCCTGGTCCAACTCCACGTCAGCTGTCTCCGCCGTCTCAGCAATCGCATAAGAGACATCCCGCAGCTTTGGTGCGTAGCGGTACGAGTCGAGGTAGTTCAGGAAGTACAGACGAAGGCAAGCGATATAAATATGGTCCAAGCCTCGCTCCTCTTCCTCAGAGGCCTTACGACATGACTAAGGAGCAAAACACAGCCATAGTGCAAGCCCAAGTGGACGCCCATTTTGAACCGAAACCGGCACCGCCGCCAAAGGAGAAAGTGCCTGAGAAAGTAATTGACCACTTCATTCGTATGGCTAGAGAACCAGCTCCCAAGCCTGTTGACTCGGACTATGAGCGCCAAATCAGGAAGGCACATCGAGCACGACTACAGAAGGAAGCGAGCTTAAGCTCGAGCCAACAAGCAGCTGGCAAAAAATGCGGGAAAACCGTTCCCCAGTTGGGAGAACAGGCGGCGCAAGCGATCCCCTTGCTTGTTGTGCCAACAACACATGAGAGGAGTAGTACGTGCGCCAAATATTATTGTGGGCAAACCGTTAGCGTTCCCCAGCATGGCGATGTGGTAATAACAGAGGATCATATAATGCAGGCTTAAATGCTCAATATCTCTGTTGGACAACTCCTCGAAATCGAGCCCATGCCTACGCTTAAAGAATCGGAAATAGCATGACAATATGTCCGGGGCAAACCTTTGGTCCATCCAGACAAGGTCAAGGACCTCCCAACGAGAATGTATCAATTGCATCAATGGTACATGAACATTACCAAGATTTCCAATCGAGAGTCCCTCATGGTGAATGTCAAGCATGAGCATTATTACCATGAGAAAGCTCTGGCCATTGACTATCCAGAACTATTTCAGTTATTTAATCAAGACGCACTCGACAAGTCTATCGTTAGTTGCTATTGTCTGTAGGTGATTTCTTTCTGTAATTTAAGTCTCAAGCTAGTTATGTAGTGATAATTTTGATCAATCATTATATGTAATTATCCTCACTATATTCTTTTTCTGTGGTATTATATGCAGGATGAAGATGTATGAAATGAAAAAAGCTGGACGCTATGGCGTTGGGTTCATTGACCCAAATACCATTAATCAGGACATATGGGAGATTGAACATTGTAAAGCTGCTGTAGAGGAAAGCATGCTAGAGTTCTTGAAGCGCCTCAATACCTTCGAAGATATACTACTTCCTTACAATTTCCCGTGAGTCACACTGTCTTGTACTACAAATTCTGATTTTGCTTAATAGCTAGCTAGATGTTAATAATTAAGTGTATACGGTTTACGGTAGTTGATTAATTTTATGCACATGTCCGCTTAATTAAGACATGCAAACGTGTGCGTATGCAGTTGGCACTGGGTCTTGATAAACATTAAAGTTGAGGAAGGAAAAATTGAATTACTGGACTCACTAACTAAAGAAGATAAAGACTACACCATCGTGAAGGGATAGTCAACAGGTAATTTCAATCATTATTAACTATTAGTTCCTGATATGAACTATTTAATAACCCCTTTATTAATTTTCTTTGCCGGCGGGCAGGGCATGGGCAAAGTTCATCGCGGTGACTCCAGGAGAATGGCCAAAAAAATTGTTTTGGCATCGACCCAAGGTAAGTAATTAAGTAGTACTAGCTAGCTACCATCTCTTTAATTCTTGTTTCAATATCATTAATTAATTATTATGCTTGATTAATCATTATCTGATTCAATTCCATTCTCGTAAAGGCCCTGAGGCAGGCAAAATGGAATAATCTGTGTGCATACTATGTTTGCGAGAACATTCGCATGATGACGTGCGAAAGGAGCAGATCTGATAGACATGACTAGGTATGTTTTTGTCAGAACACTATTCACACCATTATCGATATCTAGTCACACAACTAACACACATGCATATTGATCTCCTTCTTAACAGTTCAGATCGGTGCAGGATAAGCTCCTACCATCGGACCGCATACAAGCACTTCAAGAGAAAATAGCCGGATTTTTACTCGACCAGGTCATAAATCCGAAAGGAGAATACTATTACCCGCTACCGTCCCCATGAACCACTTGTCATCGTGCTCCGAAGGAACCAAAGCAACATGTAGTAGAAATTGTATATGTATATACATGTGTATATGTATGAATAGCTAATGGTGTTGGTTGTGAGACATTCGATGATATATATATATATATATATATATATATATATATATATATATATATATATATATATATGCGGTTCTACGTACGAGAAAATTTATTTAATATATATGCATAACGTGTACAATTTGTAGTATCGTGAAATACCAGCAAACAAAAAAGAATTAAATGGAAAATAAAGCCAAATTGAAAACATAAAATTAAAGCAAAAATTAAAAAAACACCCAAACATTTAGTACCGGTTGGTGTTACCAACCGGTAATAATGTCCTACACGCACACGGGCCTGGCTCGTGCCACGTGTTTGCACTTTAGCGCCGGTTCGTGACGAACCGGTACTAAAGGCCGTCACGAACCGGCACTAAAGCCGGGTTCTGCACTAGTGTCAAGTAGGCTATAGAAAATAGTGTTGTGCCTATTCCTGCAGAACCATTAGTGACACAAGTGAGAAAAGTCTTCAAAGCAGATGCATGCATGTCATGCTTCTCTCTTCAATTATTGTCCTATCAACAAGTTGGAAAGTGGTGTATTCTGTCCACATTATTTGGTTGGAATCATTTGTAGTAACTGAACAATTAGACACCATCTACACTGGACTGGATGGTCTAAAGAAGATTCTTAAACGCAGAAAAATAAACTTCACCGCACTTACACAGTGGGAATGCTAAAACAATCTTAAAAACATTTAATTGTAGGTAAAACAGAGTATCTGGAAGTATATAGAATTAATGAAATTATAAAAAATATCTTCTTCAGTACAACCCCCTAAACACATCAACGGAGGAGATCTCTCCATACCCCTTCATAATAAAAGATATGATGGTCTTTTCTCACACCAAGACTTGTGTACATAGAACCTTTTTTTAGAATGTGTACATAGAACCTATACACGGGCCGGTGTACCTCCTACGTCAACTGGCCCGGTCCAATAGCGAACGGTCTATGCATGCGTTAGTGGAAAATCCAAAAATATCTGAACGAGTGACGAATCGAGCATGGAACCTCCTGCTCACACACCAAGGAGGCTAACCACTCCATCAAGCAAACTATCACACCAAATCAGCAGCGCGATGTTTCAAAAACTATTCCCTCCATCTGAGTTTATTGGTTCTATTTCTAAAACCGGCAGAAAACAGGAAGCTTGGCATGCGACGTTAAGGCTTGTCATAGTGGGAGTAACATAGGTAGTAACATAGATGCCACATAAACAAAAATGGTGATGTGCCAAGTAGTTAATGAGAAAAGAGGCAAATAGAGTAACATAATATGTTACCATCACATAGCGCTTTTCAATGCATAATGAGTCTACAAAGTAATAAATGAAGATAACTATATTACCACACCTATAACACTACCCACTATGAAAGTAGTAACTTAGACTGCCGGTGCATGCGTTTGCCACAACAGGAGTAGCACGCATGGCATGCAGCCTTTATTAGCGTGAGTTTTATGGCAGCTAATAGTTACAGGCATTAATTAACATAGGAAAGGAAAGCGAACCGCACGGGATTACTGGTGAGAATTACCCGCATTTAGTCCCCATGCAACGAAGCCTTGGTCCTAGAGTTTTGGTCATTGTGCCCAATTACCCGGGTGACGAGAGTATGGCAGATTTGAACTTTTTTGGAATTTTGAGCGCAACTTTTCATAAAAGAGAACATTGTTTAAAATTTAAAAAAAATATGAAGTGGCAAACAAAATTTTCAAAAGTGGAACACAGTTTGAAACTCGGAACGAATTTTGAAAAAATGGGAAGAACTGAAATTTCAAACAATTTTTGAAAATACAAACAATTTTAAAAATTTGAAATTTTTGAAAATGAGATCTTTTTGAATTCTTCAAACATTTTGGAAAAATATGAATAGATAAATAAATATATTGATCATTTTTTAACTTTGCAATTTTTAAAAAGAAAAAAGAAACAACAAAAACGAATTTCGACACCGTATGCAAGTTGCGACACATCCGACCACTTATCGGTCTTTTTTGATCGAGAAAACTCCAGAATTTACAAAACTTGTCGGAAACCCAAACAACTTGGCATGGTGCCTTCAATTGGTCATACAAGTCCATGAGCAGAATTGAAGCCATTTCAACGATGTTGAGAAACAACGTGCTCTCAAACAGAGCCTTCTTGCCCACGCGGGCACCCTCCATTGAACATGGCCCACTTTTTGTTATTCTTGAAATGACCTCGACTTTTGCAGGAAGCTGAGCATGCCCATGCCAGATTTGAGCAAGTTTCGAAACCATATGCAAGTCGCGACACATCCGATCATTTATCGATGTTTTTTTGTTGCGGAAAATTGTCGGGCAATCACACACACGATTGTAGAATGGGCGGGGCCATCTAAGTGTTCGAGCCACCGGTATTGTGAATCTTCTGGAAGGTTACTTGCCGGTTTTAGGACTTCTAGAAGGTTCCTAAACCATTTTTTTCTAATTTTTCTCAGTTTTGGTTTCGTTTCTATTTTTCTAGTTTTTGTGTTTCTTTTTGTTATGCTTCTTTTGGAAAATGTCATAAATTTCAAAAAATATTCAACATATTAAAAAAGTGTTCATTTTTTTTTGCAAAAAACAGTCGAAAATTTTAAATTTTCATCATGATTTCTAGAATAGGAGGGGTTTTAAAACATGTACAGAATTTTTAAATTTATTCATGTTTTCCAGAAAAATGGAGTTTCAAAATTTCCTTTACGGTTGTGAACATTGTTCACAATTTCAAAAAAATGTTCGGAATTTGCATAATTTGTTAGTGTTTCGGAAAAACCTTAGAGTTTTAAAATTTGCTCGTGTGTATTTTTTTCATTTTTTCGGAATTTCAATTATTGTTCTCATTTCAAAATGTGTTCCAATGTTTTCAATGTTATTCATGTTGTCAAAAAATTGTTCTTGTTTTAACTATTTTTTATAGATTTGTATAATGTTTGAATATTTAAAAACCGTGGATTTCAAAAACAGTTCGCGTATTACAAATAGTTCGTGGATTTCAAAAAAATGATTGTGTTTCCAAATTCTGTTTTCTAATGTCGAAAAATGTTTCTGTTTTAGAAAATTGTTCAGGGAATCTAAATAATTTTCGGTATTTAGAAGATGTTCAGAATTTTCCGTGAAACATTCGAAATTTTGTAAATGCTGTTTCAATTGTGCCGTTTCTGTGTGTGTTTCAGTTGTGCCGCTTCTGTGTTAATAAAATACCCGCGCTACCTAAATACCGAAAGGAGTTGACTGCTTGACTGGCTAGCAGAACACCGTATATGGTCTTAGGTCGCGAGGTCGAATCTTGACTGAGCCTCTCTACTCTTTTTGTGACCATATATTGCTCTATTTCTGTTCTGTTAGTGGGCCGGCCCAGTAGCGGGCCTCTTTCGAATTTGTACGGCGTATAAGTCTACTGGGTGATTCACCATACATACAAAAGTTGTGAAATGTCCATATTACCCTTTATACGTTTTGGGAGGGGGGTTGTACCGAAGCGGAACTCATTATAAAAATATACCATATTCAACAACAGTGATGTATGATTGCAAATAAATGAGGGGCCACCAGTGGGTACATGGGACTGAGATCCAGTGACTTGCCTATTGCAAGTCACATTGTAACTGGCCCCTTCTCATCTGCCATCCAATGTAGATCCAACGTGTGAGATTGGCCCAAGTGAAACCAAGCCACAGCTAACAGGGACGGACGAGGGCTATGGCGGGCAGAAGCTAGGGATTTGGCGGGAGGCCGCGGCGCGGACGAGAGGGTTGAGGGCGACCGTCTCCGTCGCGGAGGAGAGGAAGGCGAGCCGGCACGCAGGGGAGAGTCTAGGGAGAGAGAGGAAAGCTGCGCAAGTGCCCCTGGAAGCGAGGCAGCTCGGCGCCGTCGCGGAGGAGGAGCTACGCTTCCATGGAGGAGAGCGACGAGGGGCTCCGGCGTCGCTGCAGAGGAGGGAGGAGATCCGCTGGCACTGCACCGGGCGATTCTACGGGAACCTCTCCGGATGATTCTGTCGTGAGTCCCCTGTTGTTCATATTCAGACTGCAACATTTTCTGAATTTTTACTTTGGCTGAAGTTGTTCTTACTGGTACACCAGATCAGCCGTATAAATGCACTAAATGTTCTGCTTGACTGCTTTTCTTTTTTATCTTAATAAATTGCATATCTGCAGCATCTTGACTCGCCTTTCTGAAATTGTAGCTTATCTCTCATGGTGCAATGGAAGTACTCCGTATACTACAAGATAGCTTCTCTGCATTGTTGTTTGATTAGTAACAAGTATGCAACATCCCATGTCTGAAACTTCGTTTGATTTAGTAACAAGTAACAAATCAGACAGGGCAAGAAACCTGCACATTTTCTGCTTCGCTGCCATTTTTGTTAAGTAATGTGCACATGAAACCCAATCCTGTATATGTACTGATGGCAGTATGCATTTCAATTTAGAAGATTCCAATGCTTCATTTTTTGTATCCGTGTTTGTCCTCTTGCATTGTTTAATAAGCAGATCGGTCGACCACTAATTATACATGTTGTTTTGAATTTTGGCAGAATTCGGGTGTTATGCATTTTTGAAAGTGTTGTGCAATGGCAGAAATTGGCAAGAGGACACCTCAAGTTGGTATGAGGTTCATATATTCGGATGAGGCTTCGGTGTTTTGGGTAGAATATGGTGAGGAAAAGATGCATTAACTTAAGCAAATTTGATGGAAAAGCGACTTCACACAGATTTGTGTGTTCCAATGTGGGCACTAGAAGGAAAGCGCAAACTGATCGTGAGCCAAAGCGCAAACCTTGTGATGATCATGATTTTATTTTAGCATGTGCAAGTCTATTAGATACTAGTATTTTGGACAGAGTTAAGAATAGTATTTTGGGGCTAACTATAATCTTTTGTGGCCTAAGTGTACAAGTGAAACAGCCTAATCTATGTACTCCGGTGATTGTCCAGTAGCAAGACTGTTGTTGCATAATTTGGATGCTGAGTACTGCTAGAATCGGTCTAATGTGGCCTATCTCTCCTCATGTGTGCATATGGTTCACTCTTTGGATTAAACTATAGCCAAGTGTACAAGTATACTGGCCTAATATATCCAGTGTTCAGTGTCAAAATTGTCCAGTTTGAAAAGGTTCCATTACTTTACTGGCATTGTTTCTTCTGTATTCACCAATCCTACAAGTGTAGGCTGAGAACCATACAATTTGGACAGGTTCCAGTGTTGTGTTGCTGCCGTACATAATATGCAATTTGGACAGTTTTCTCGTGTTTTTATTAAGCCAAATGTGGGCTGTGAAATATGTAATTTGGAATATCTTGGTGCTTTGCTGCTGTTGTCATTATGTACTAGCATTAGAATTTGTGAAAATGGGCAATCTGAAGAGGTTTGAGTGCCATGTCGGCCCTGCTTCTATGCTTGTGCAGTTGTGCTTTTGCCAAGTCTGTAGGTGTGGGCTGTTTTGCTTTGGGCCAATCTCATGCGTTGGATCTGCATTGGACGGCAGATGAGAGGGGGCCAGTTACAACGTGACTTGCTAGAGGCAAGTCACTGGATCTCAGTCCGGGTACATGTACCAGTCAATATATAGTTCAGGTCTTGGATTCCTTGATCCACTCTCCTTCAACCGCAGCCATTGATAAAACCGATATTTGTTTGGCGAGAACTGAGTTTTTGCTTGGGCCTCTGCTTCAGGAAAAAGAATTGATGCAGGAGCGCCTCTTCAGAATTTTCTTGCAATAACATAGGTGATACATTCCACACAGAAATTCCTTCCTGGCTGTGCGATTTCTGGTTTTCAATTTGGCCTGGAGCAGTGGCCAACAGAATTTTGTTAAGTTATAAAGCAAATTAACCTAAATATGATACTGAAGTAGTAGTGACATACAGTTGCAAATAAATAATGAGGGCCCACCGGTAGGTACACTTATCAGTAGCTCTTGGATTCCTTCTCTCCAACAACCGCACAGGGGGGCACACACCATATAATTGAGGGGCCACCGGTAGGTACCAGTCAACTCAGCTCTTGGATCCCTTGATCTTATCTCCATTTGCTTGCATCCTCTCTCTCCAGCAACCTCCCATTCCCATACCAAAGCAGCCTGGACGTGTGAGAGATCTGCACAGGGCTGGCGACGAACGAGCAGTAGAATCGTTGCTCTTTCACGGAAGATCAAATTTGGGCGTTGTTGAGGTGAGTGCTCTCTTCAATCCTTACCTTGTTTTGCTCTTTATCGGTTGTTCATCTTCCTTTTTAGCTGTACAGAACATGAATTTTTAAGTATATATAGCAAAAAGTATGTGATACTAAGAAATAAAGTAAATAGAAGGAGGATTGCTAGGTGGTAAGCCTTGCTTTGAAGCTAGGAGCACAATGTTTCCTGGCTCCATAGGAAGATAACAAGGTTGTTCGGTGTTCTGTCAGTGCTTAATTGCTTTTCTGTTCTTCAAATTCTGCAGTTTCCAATTCCTCCGATCTGCAAGATCATGGCAGAGTCACTGCTTCTCCCTCTAGTCCGCGACGTGGCTGGCAAGGCCGCAGACGCACTCGTCGAGACAGTGACCCGCATGTATGGCCTTGACGACGACCGCCAAACGCTCGAGCGGCATCTACTAGCAGTCGAGTGCAAGCTGGCCAACGCTGAGGAGATGAGCGAGAAAAATCCCTATGTCAAGAGCTGGATGAAGGAGCTCAAGTCCGTCGCCTACCAGGCCGACGACGTGCTCGACGACTTCCAGTACGAGGCGCTGCGCCGCCAATCTAGGATTGGCAAGTCCACTACTCGAAAGGCACTCAGCTACATCACGCGCCACAGCCCGCTGCTCTTCCGTTTTGAAATGAGCAGGGAACTCAAGAACGTCCTCAAGAAGATCAATAAGTTGGTTGAGGAGATGAACAAATTTGGCCTGGAGAATTCTGTCCATAGGGAGAAGCGGCAACATCCTTGCCGGCAGACGCACTCAAAACTGGATGACTGTACCAAAATCTTTGGAAGAGATGATGATAAGACGGTGGTGGTCAAGCAACTGCTGGACCAACAAGATCAGCAGAAGGTGAAGGTATTGCCCATCTTTGGGATGGGTGGTCTTGGCAAGACGACTCTTGCTAAGATGGTGTATAATGACCAAGAGGTCCAGAAAAATTTCCAGTTGAAGATGTGGCACTGTGTGTCAGACAACTTTGATGCCACTGCTCTTTTGAAATCCATCATTGAGTTGGCTGTAAATAAAAGATGTGACATTCCTGACACCATTGAGTTGTTGCGAAAGCAACTTGAGGAAATCATTGGCCAGAAGAGATTTTTACTTGTTCTCGATGATGTTTGGAATGAAGAGAAGAGAATGTGGGAGGATGAACTGAAGCCACTATTGTGTTCTGTTGGTGGACCAGGAAGTGTTATAGTGGTCACATGTCGAAGCAAACAAGTGGCCTCTATAATGTGCACTGTCAAGCCCCACGAGCTAGTATTTCTGAGTGAAGAAGACTCATGGGAATTGTTTTCGAACAAAGCATTTAGCAATGGTGTAAATGACCAACCAGAGTTGGTCGCCATCGGAAGGCGTATTGTCAATAAATGTGGGGGGTTGCCTCTTGCTCTCAAGACAATGGGCGGATTGCTGAGTTCAAAGCAAAAAGTACAGGAATGGAAGGCCATCGAAGAAAGTAACATTGGGGATAATGATGGAGGCAAATATGAAGTCATGCCCATACTGAAATTAAGCTACAAACACCTATCACCTGAAATGAAGCAATGTTTTGCATTCTGTGCAGTTTTTTCCAAGGATTATGAGATGGAGAAGGATAGGTTGATCCAACTATGGATGGCAAATGGCTTTATTCATGAAGAGGGAACAATGGATTTAATTCAGAAAGGAGAATTCATTTTCGATGAGTTGGTTTGGAGGTCCTTCCTCCAAGATAAGAAAGTGATAGTCAAATCTGCTGTCTATTGGGGTGGCACAAATTATGAGACAATTGTATGTAAAATGCATGACTTAATGCATGATCTAGCAAAAGATGTCACAGATGAATGTGCAAGTGTAGAAGAATTGTCTCAGCAAAAAGCATTGTTAAAAGGTGTTTGTCACATGCAAATGTCAACGGCCGAATTGCAACAAATCAGTGGGTTATGCAAAGGCAGAACATACCTCCGCACGATGTTAGCTCCTTCGGAATCATGGGCGGAGCATACTTATAATTTTCTGAGCAGATCACACAAAGATATTAAGGAGTTGCAACAGGTATTGGCATCACTAAGAGCATTGGATTGCTCCCCTTCTCTAATTGTCATTTGCAAGGCCATAAATGCAAAACATTTACGGTATCTTGACCTCTCTTGGTCAGACATCATTAGTTTGCCAGATTCAGTATGTATGTTGTATAATCTGCAAACACTGAGGCTCATAGGTTGTCAAAAGTTGCAGCAGTTACCACAAAACATGGCAAGATTGAGAAAGCTCATCCATCTTTATCTATCTGGTTGTGATCGTCTCAGAAGTATGTCCCCAAATTTTGGTGTACTGAACAACCTTCACATATTAACAACATTTGTTGTGGGTACTGGATATGGTCTCGGGATAGAGCAGCTCAAAGACTTGCAACACCTGAGCAATAGGCTGGAACTGCTGAATTTGAGCAAGATAAGGAGTGGCAAGAATGCAAAAGAAGCCAACCTCAATCAGAAGCAAAATCTAACTGAGTTGTTATTCTCTTGGGACCAAAAAGTAGGTGATGGGCCTAGAGATATGGCCTGCAATGTGGAAGAAGTGTTGCAGTGTTTAGAACCTCACAGTAATATCCAAAATTTGGAGATACGTGGATATGGCGGCCTAGGAATATCACAATGGATGAGAAAGCCTCAGATGTTTAACAGTTTGAAAGAACTCGAAATGTCCGATTGCCCAAGATGCAAGAGTATACCCGTCGTATGGTTCTCGGTCACTCTGGAGATTTTGTCCTTACAAAAGATGGATAACCTGACCACATTATGTAATAACCTTGATGTTGAAGCCAGAGGATGCATTACCCCTCTGCCAATTTTCCCTGGGTTGAAGAGGATGGAGTTGATTGATTTACCAAGCCTGGAGATATGGGCAGAAAATAGTGTGGGAGAGGCTAGTGATAGCTTGGTAACGTTCCCGATGCTTGAAGAGCTAAAGATCGAAAAGTGCCCTAAGCTTGCAAGTATTCCAGTGATCCCCAATATCAGCGAGTTGACAATAGTTAGAGTTCACAGTACTACAGTCAGTTTAGTTTTTATGAGCATCCAATTGGGCTCTTGGCCATTTCTCGCCAAGTTAACTCTTCGGTCTCCAGGAGACATACCCATGTTGTCTCTAGACGCCCAGCAAAGCCAAAGTCAAATACCTCTTGAAAAACTGAAGCATTTGTATCTGGGAGGCCCCAACAGCTTGGTCAGAAGCTCTCGATTGTCCAGATCACAACTTATGGTTTGGAAATGCTTTTCGTTTGTGGAAAATCTGACGATTAGCAGTTGCAGCAATCTTGTCCGCTGGCCAACAGAGGAGCTTCGGTCCTTGGATTGCCTCCGCTCTCTATATATCAGGTATTGTCACAACCTGGAGGGGAAAACTTCGTCGTCTGAGGAGGAGGCCCTTCCGTTGTCCCTAGAGGCACTGATGATTTTAGGCTGCCTCAGTGTGGTAGCACTGCCTTCGAACCTCGGGAATCTGGCAAAACTGAGAAGTCTCGAAGTGAATTTCTGCAGTGGCCTGAAAGCGCTGCCGGATGGGATGTGTGGCCTCACTTCTCTTAGGCGATTGAGTATTATGGGTTGTCCAGCTTTGGAGGAATTCCCGCATGGTCTCCTGGAGCGGTTGCCCGCCCTCGAAAGCTTGAGCATAGGAGGCTGCCCGGAGTTGAAAAGACGATGCAGCGAAGGTGGGGAGTATTTCCACTTGCTCTCGTGTCTCGTCTACAAAATCCAAGCTGCGTAGTAAATCGGCATACGCGTGAGTGCCCTGGTAAAAAAACAATCTCCCTTGTGTCTAATCTCTAATGTTTCTCACATCAAATTCGGAGATAACATGCGATGAATCGATGTACCTGCAGGTGGGAATCTCTGAAAGACTCCACGGCATAAAGGACACAATGGTCGATCCGCCCCCATCTTGCTGTTGTGCGCGTCCTGGGGGGCCAACCGCCGTCCTCGTCGGCAGGGCGCAGAGGGGGGAAGAGGAAGGTTGCCGCTGCGCGAGGCGCGGCCTGAGGCAACCGCCCCCATCCTGGCCAGAGCGCACGCCTGGGGCTGTGCTTCGAAGGTGTAGGAGAGGGAGCGAGATTTGCCTGCGCCTACGGAGACGGGAGGAAGGAGCAGAGAGGATGCAGAGGCCCGACAGATCAACCAGCAGCAGAGGGTGGGTGGGTTGGAAGCCCTCTGTCTGGGATGGGATTACTTCTCTCTCTTTGCGGAGGCCAGCAGATATCATACACGAGTTCGTTGTTGCCTAAAAAAAACAGTTCGTTGCTTTTTTTTCGGAAAAACTTTCAATCTATTCATCTTCAATCATGACAGTACAACGAATACCAGAAATAAAAATTACATCCAGATTCGTAAACCACCTAGCGACGACTACAAGCACCGAAGCGAGCCGAAGGCGCGCCGCCGTCATCGCCCCTCCATCGCCGGAGCCGGACACAACTTGTTGTAGTAGACAGTCGGAAAGTTGTCGTTGCTTTAATCTGTACAGCAGAGTATGTATGCGTGCCTGCAATATATTTCTACCACATGTAAGTTAATTGTGCGGCGTAGCTTCATAGCTATTCCTGCCATTTTCTACAACATACCTAGTTTCACTGCCAACATTAATGTGTTTGCGAGGTACTCCCTTCGTTTCAAAATAGATGACTCAACTTTGTACTAATATAAAGTTGAGTCATCTATTTTAAAACGGAGGGAGTATAACCGTGTAATGTTATTAGCATCTTGCAAACATTTCAGTTCTTTTTCTTCCTTTTGGCCACAGACGACTGCGTTACAAACATGAGGCTTCCCCACTTTTTTGGCGACAAAGCAAAAAAGTATTTTTGCCTTTCTCCATGGAGTTTCTTATGAACCGCTTCTGATTCCAATCAATGTGTACAACGTTGTATTTTTTGCGTGCACATAATCAGTATGTGCTATCACAACAAGTCCCTTTTTCAGGTAAATGACACTTGACGGAGCGAAGAATTTTTCCTCCACACAACAGTAATATCGTACTGGTGATGAGATTTTCAATTCCTACAATGCGCATAACAATGGCAGTAATAATCTGACCCTATGTCTACTCCTTCCTTGAGTTGCAACCTTTGGGAGCCTGACATGAAGCATGCTGCTACTACAATTACAAACTAGAGCAGATTTATTCACCTGTTGTCCACAACTAATCCTCACCAGATTAATTCTTCCATGGAATCAAGGATAGCTAGTATTCCAGTGAACACTTCTTCTAATGTATGCGTCGGCGAGCATCTTGCCGAGCTGGACCTGGGCATATGTGATGAGGTGCCTCTGCTCCTTCCTCACCACATCCAGCCACTTCCTCTGCCTCTGCCCTCTGCCCTCTGCGCTGACGGAGATGAGAAGATGACACCGTGGGCAGCACAGGCCCATTGGACCCACCGCCAGCTGAGGGTTCGTAGCCTGACTATAACTGAGGTGCTTAATTATGCCGACGGATGGGGCATAAATAAATATTGTTGCTTCATCTCTACTGTACTTCCTGTAGCTACTTAGTGTTAAGCTTTTTGACAGTGCGTATGTGTGGGGAGTTGTGAATGTTTGCTACTAACTGACGCCAAGCGGCAGATTGCCGGTGCCAACTTGCCAATGATACGTCCATTTTGTAAGGAACTTCACTGCATCACATATTTAGCCAATGATACGTCCAATCTTGCACATGAAGTTTAAGTCAAAGAAATGTTATGTTTTTAGTCACAAAATCATTTGAACTTGTCATGTGTCGTACGAAAAGTTTAGCCATGTAAGACCATTGTTGTACACATACATTGGAATCATGAGTGGTTGATAAGAAACTATTTTCCCAGAGTGAGTTTTACTTCACAGAGGTATAAGTGATCCAGCTATATTCCAGGAAATGAAATGCAGGTCAATTGAAGTGCCACTAAACCGGAATCTTAAATTCCGAGTATTTGTTTTTTTCATGGCTGAGAGAACATTTTTGCAGTTCAAACAATCCCATTGGATAGCTGGCACATTGTTTACTTCAATTTTCCAAGAACACTATCAAGCTAATCCTCATAGAGCAGTGCTATACGGACGATATTTCCTGCACAAATTTTGCGCGATGTAGCAGATGGAACCGTCAGTGATGTGGACTAAAAGTGCAGCGACCAGTGGATGTTGCGTCATGCAAATTTCGTATGAGGAATCATCGCACATGCAGTAGTTTCAATCTGCGTAATTAACTTATGTTTTACAGATTCAAGCAACGAACTCATGTATATAATATTTCTTCTGGCTTTTGTAAAATGAAAAGCTATGAATGTTGACTGGAAAGTAAATATATCGAAGGACTGGAAGTGTTTCTTATATTATTGTTAAGACTTACAAATAGAGTAGTCCTTAAAAAATGAACTTACAAAAAGTTATTTCTTAGGCACATAGTGCTAACCATTTTTTTGGTGGATAGTCGGTAAACCAAAGGGAAATGCCCTTTGGTTCCTAGGTGTATATACACTTTATATGGAAAAATTTAATAATTATGAAAAAGTCAAAAATTATAGAACTTTTTTTTTGAATAAACTTGACATTTTTTGGGCACTAGTATACAAATTTTCATGAAGGAAAAACTTTGATCGACTTTTGGGCAATTCTTTGTTGGGTTAATTATCCTTTTGCCCTCAGTGGTGTCCATGTGCTCAGTTTTGCCCTCAGTTACGAATTGTGCTCAGTTTTGCCCCTAGTCCATGCGCAGCTACTATGACGAGGCCAAACGGCCAAATTTTAGTCCATTCCGTCCGCCCGCGTTAGTGGTAGTGGGTCCGGAGGTTACACGTGGGATTGCGTGGACGTGGTTTGGAGCTGACATGTGGGACCGTGAAAAAAAAATCCCCAAATCAATCATAGGGTTCTAACCTGCCAACTCGACGCGCCCACTCTGTCCCATCCGCCGGCCGACCGTCCTGCGCCGCCGCCGCCACCAGCACCTGCGCCGCCACTAGCTGCGCTGCCGTGGCCGCGACCGCGGCCGTCCTGCTCCACCGCTACCTACTCCGCCCGCCACCTTCCTGCGACGCCACGGGTGGGGTGCCCGCCACCTGCTCGACCCGCGCCGCGGCCTCCTTCCGTGCACCCGGCCAGAGTGCTGATAGATGGGGGGCTGGTGGAGCTGTTTGAAGCACGAGGGTGAACCCCAGGGCGAAATGGCGAGCAGTGGCGACCCCGAAGTATTTGGCGAGGCAGGCATTATCGGGCCGGAGATCTGCCGCATCCACGACTGGGTTCCCGAGGGGTAAGTCACGCCTCCTGTTTAGATTGAGCTTAGTTGTGCATTTGAATAGTCGATTCGAGTTAGTTTGCCCGGTTAGTGTGCTGATTGCGTCTCTATTTTTTGTCGGTTAGGATGGAGTTGCGGTTTGCTTTCTTGGTGCACATTAGAAGGGACATGTACATGTTGAATGCAAAGAATAAGAAGAAATTCCAAGGAGGTTTCGATTATCGGTTGCCAATGGCTTGTAATTGGAGTTTCAGACAATTTGGGGAGGTAATTTGTAGCCAATATCCTTGGGGTTTGCTTGATGAAGTGGAATACAAATATTATGATGGGGAAAAGAAATGGGTGACAGTTAGTAATGATGAAGAGCTGCCTATCATGTTTGCTAGGCATAAGGAGAAAGAGAATTTTCATGTGAGGCTGCAAGTTGACGTGATTGAGCAGGCATTTGGACCTAGGATGGCTGGTGCAACATCTCGGGGAAAACCAAGTCGTTGTAATGGCAGCTCTAGCCAGAATAGTTCAGTTGGTGCAAAACGACATGGTGGCTCGACAAGCGTGGGCACCGGCAGTAGGGTCCCCCTTGAAGTGGAGCCTGATTCCTCCAATTTTGGGATTGATGAAGAGAAGCTATATTCTGATGTTATTCAGAATTTACGACGGGCACCTCGGGCTGAAAACCAAGATGCTCAGAATGCAGTCCATGTGGATGATGACGCGGTGGGTGAGGACGAAGACCTTGCAGTTGTTGAATGGGACCCTTTGAACCCTCATATGGAAGAAGGTACCGTTTTTGCATCCATGACAGAGTGTAAAAATGCACTTGTGACATACTGCATCAAGGTAGAACGTACTTTCAAAGTTGACAAGAGCGATCAAGTACGTTACAGAGTGCACTGTCCGACTGAGGGTTGTCCATGGAGGATGCTCGCATCTAAAATGTGAAATAGCACGAATGTTCAGGTCAAAGTGAACCCTTTTAAGCACACATGCCAGGAACCAACCCTTAGTAAGGATACAATCAGTAGAGCCAAGTCAAGATGGGTGGCAGAAAAAGAAAAGAAGTGCACTACTGGAATTCACTTCTTTGCCGTCCGCCATGGCAGATGGCAAAGGCATGGATCACGGACGGCAAACTCCTTTGCCGTCCGCCAGCGGATGGCAAACCGTCCGTCTGAACACGTGCCAGCAAAGGCCTTCTTATGTCATTTTGGAGAAGAAGAAGAAGAAGAAGAAGAAGAAGAAGAAGAAGAAGAAGAAGAAGAAGAAGAAGAAGAAGAAGAAGAAGAAGAAGAAAAAGACTATAAGCTTATTATGTAAACTTGGTCATTTTGTGCTAACACAAGTAATTTTGGAGCTAACCAATAGGAAACTAAGCATAGTAGAGATAACTTAGCATATTAGAGCCAACTTAGGTAAAAAGGAGCCAACCTAGCTAATTATGCCATCTTTGAGTGAACTAAGCATATTAGAGCTAACTTATAGCTAACTTATGTCATTTTGGAGAAGAAGAAGAAGAAGAAGAAGAAGAAGAAGAAGAAGAAGAGCTAACTTATAGCTAACTTATGTCATCTTCTCGTTTCCCTTTCCAAATCCCTAGCCCTCTCTCTCCATTTGCCCCTCCAAATCACGACGGCGAAAGCATGACAGCGAGCTGGGCGGCGGGCGGCGGCGGTTGCAGCGAGAAGAGCGGTGGCGACCGCAAGTTAGGTCGAACCCTGGGTCCTGGAAGCAGGTGGGGCGGATTCAGTGGCACAGGAGGCAGCGGTGGCGAATCGAGTGGAACAGGGGACGGGGGTTTCCTGGGCGGCGGTGGGCTGGGAGAACCCACGGCTAGGGTTTCTTCAGTGCTACACTTTGGTGGCAAAAAGGTAAGTTCTTTACTGTTGTTCTTTACATCCTAGCATTATCGCCCACAATTCATGACCTGTGGCTCTGACAAGCTCCATCTATGTGGTCATTGGGAAACTCCTAGTGGTTGTGTCTGCATAGATGCAGACAATTTTGGCAGCGCATTCTTGGGATGTGGGTTTGAGGTTAGTCTACTGAGCATGATCTTCAAACTAGTGGTGCTATTGCGGTCAAACTGCAAAAAAGTTCAGTGTTTACTGCTTGCAGTGGCAAGTTCAGTTATAAATTGACTTGAATTGCTCATGATTTATTTAGGATGATATCGCTTCTGATTATGTTGAATGGGTTGATGGGGAGTGGGATAGCAAAGCAAAGTCAGTCATTAAGTATCTTGCCATGAAGAACAAGAAGCTGGAGACTAAGATTACAGAATATGAAGCTGAAATTAAAAGGAATGAGAAAGAAAAGAGGGCAATGGTTAAGATGCACAAGGAAATATTGCTCTATAGGGATAGGATTTTAGGATTTGGAGGTCTGCTGTATCTTGGCCTGCTTGCCATTATGATTGTTGTCATAGTTAGCAAGTAGATTGTTCATAAACTTATTGACATCGTTGTTATTGACATGATGAAATGCTGATGAATTATTTAGTATTCAGTTTATGTGCACAGTGTAATAGAGATTGCAGCAAAAATAACATGGGGCCATCATGATGGCATGTTCTATATTTAGCAGGCAATGCACTTTTGGCATGTTCTATATTTGCCAGACAATGCACTTTTGGCATGTTCTATATTTGGTAAGTGATGCACATGGGCACATCACCTAGCAACACTACTGATTTATGCAGCAGCCCACTTCATTGTCTTGTTGCAACATAGGAGCAACATCTAGAAGCACCTACACCTTTGATGCAACACTGAAGCAAAGCAACAGTACATATTCAATATTCTGAAATTTAGCTGAACATAACACATAGGGTGAGCAGTAGATATTCAGTTCTTCAGTCACAAAGAACCCGACCAAACCGTACCGATTGCATAACTTATATTCTTACATATAAAAGCATACCTAACCAACATCAAACCCAAAATATTGTTAACTTATATGCTGAAACATATAACAGCATACCTAACTTAAGATAACCAGCAACTTCCTCCTCCTTAAGCAATTGTGCCCATCTTCACTTCTTCGGAAATTTGAGGCGGCATGAGCGGCGCACGACACACGGAGAAGCCTTCTTCTTGACCGCCGTCCTCTTCGACAGCTGCGCCACCTAATCCTGAGCCACCTCCTCTTCTTCCACCTTCACTGTGTCAGGGAGGAGGGGAAGGAGCTCCACGTCGATGGGCATTGTGTTGCCACCCTCGACGGCGACCGGTGCTACCATCTGCACGGCATCCTCCTCGCCCTCCTCATGGTCATCAGGGATGACCAGTACCTCGTCCACGTCGTACTCCACGATGTCAGAGCCAAACGACAGGAGTGGCTTCGGCACGTGGTGGACCTGGTAGTCCGTGCTGATGGGCGCAGGAAGAGCGAGCTCGACGTCGACACGCTCCGCCTCGACGTGACGCATGCTGGATCTGGCTGCAGCGGCATGGTGGTGGAGCGGTACATCCACCACCTTGTGCGCTGAAAAGGGGAGTCGCTCAGCATGGCCTCTCGCATTGCCCATACGAGGAGGAGAGCCAGCGGGACGCCGCGGCCGTAGGGGAAGGCGCGCTTCTTCTCAGCATCGGTGAGGACTTTGACGAGGCCACGTGCGTGGCTGACCAACATCTCCATGCTGGGGAACAAGCCTCACACCTCCGTCAACTGTGCGTGCCACCCCTCGTCATCGCCGGCAAGCTCCATCATCGCTCTCTGCCAGCCAAGGCTTCTCTCCATGGAGGCGGTTGCAGCGGTCGTCGGCGAGAGTTTTCTCGATCTACTGTAGGTGGGGATAAGAGGGGAGTTCGAACCAGAGCGCGTGGGAGGTGGGTGAACGTGTGGTGGGGAGTGGTAAGTTACTTATTTAATGGCAGTTAGGACGTGGTGTTGGAAATATGCCCTAGAGGCAATAATAAAAGGATTATTATTATATTTCCTTGTTCATGATAATTGTCTTTTATTCATGCTATAATTGTATTATCCGGAAATCGTAATACACGTGTGAATACTTAGACCACAACATGTCCCTAGTGAGCCTCTAGTTAACTAGCTCGTTGATCAACAAATAGTCATGGTTTCCTGACTATGGACATTAGATGTCGTTGACAACGGGATCACATCATTAGGAGAATGATGTGATGGACAAGACCCAATCCTAAGCATAGCACAAGATCGTGTAGTTCGTTTTGCTAGAGATTTTTCCTATGTCAAGTATCTCTTCCTTAGACCATGAGATCGTGTAACTCCCGGATATCGTAGGAGTGCTTTGCGTGTGCCAAACGTCACAACGTAATTGGGTGACTATAAAGTGCACTACAGGTATCTCCGAAAGTGTCTGTTGGGTTGACACGGATCGAGACTGGGATTTGTCACTCCGTATGACGGAGAGGTATCTCTGGGCCCACTCGGTAATGCATCATCATAATGAGCTCAAAGTGACCAAGTGTTTGGTCACGGGATCATGCATTACGGTACGAGTAAAGTGACTTGCCGGTAACGAGACTGAACGAGGTATTGGGATACCGACGATCGAGTCTCGGGCAAGTAACGTACCGTTTGACAAAGGGAATTGTATAGGGGGTTGATTAAATCCTCGACATCATGGTTCATCCGATGAGATCATCGAGGAGCATGTGGGAGCCAACATGGGTATCCAGATCCCACTGTTGGTTATTGACCGGAGAGCCGTCTCGGTCATGTCTGCATGTCTCCCGAACCCGTAGGGTCTACACACTTAAGGTTCGGTGACGCTAGGGTTATTAGGAAGACATGTATGTGATTACCAAATGTTGTTCGGAGTCCTGGATGAGATCCCGGACGTCACGAGGAGTTCCGGAATGGTCCGGAGGTGAAGATTTATATATGGGAAGTTGTCATACGGACACCGGAAAGTTTCGGGGGCATATCGGTATTGTACCGGGGCCACCGGAGGGGTTCCAGGGGTCTACCGGGAGGGGCCACCCCTCTCGGAGGGCCTCATGGGCCGCAAGGGGCAGGGAACCAGCCCCTGGAGGGCTGGGCACCCCCCCTTGGGCCCATGCGCCTAGGGTTGGGGGGGGGGGAACCCTAGTGAGGGCGCCCCCTTGCTTGGGGGGCAAGCCCCCCTCCCTGGCCGCCGCCCCCCTCTAGATCTCATCTAGAGGGGGCCGACCCCCTTCCCCTTCCCCTATAAATAGAGGGGAGAGGGGAGGGCTGAACACCTGATCCAAGGCGCAGCCCCTCCCCTCCCCAACACCTCTCCTCCTCCGTTAAGTGCTTGGCGAAGCCCTGTCGGAGTACTGCCTCTCCACCATCACCACGCCGTCCTGCTGCTGCTGGAGTCTTCTTCCTCAACCTCTCCTTCCCCCTTGCTGGATCAAGAAAGAGGAGACGTCATCCGCTCCGTACGTGTGTTGAACACGGAGGTGCTGTCCGTTCGGCACTTGGTCATCGGTGATTTGGATCACAGCGAGTATGACTCCATCATCACCGTTCTCTTGAACACTTCCGCACGCGATCTATAAAGTGGTATGTAGATGCAATCTCTCTCCCATGACTTGTTGCTTAGATGAACTCATAGATGGATCTTGGTGAAACCGTAGGAAAAATTTTAATTTTCTGCAACGTTCCCCAACAGTGGCATCATGAGCTAGGTCTATGCGTAGTTCTCTATTGCACGAGTAGAACACAATTTTGTTGTGGGCGTAGATCTTGTCAACTTGCTTGCCGCTACTAGTCTTTTCTTGCTTCAGCGATATTGTGGGATGAAGCGGCCCGGACCGACCTTACACGTACGCTTACGTGAGACAGGTTCCACCGACTGATATGCACTAGTTGCATAAGGTGGCTAGCGGGTGTCTGTCTCTCCCACTTTAGTTGGAGCGGATTCGACGAAAAGGGTCCTTATGAAGGGTAAATAGAAGTTGAAAAATCACGTTGTGGTTATTCGTAGGTAAGAAAACGTTCTTGCTAGAACCCAATTGCAGCCACGTAAAAGATGCAACAACAATTAGAGGACGTCTAACTTGTTTCTGCAGCAATTGTCATGTGATGTGATATGGCCAGAAGTTGTGATGAATGATGAATGATATATTGTGATGTATGAGATCATGTTCTTGTAATAGGAATCACGACTTGCATGTCGATGAGTATGACAACCGACAGGAGCCATAGGAGTTGTCTTTATTTTTTGTATGACCTGCGTGTCATTGAAGAATGCCATGTAAATTACTTTACTTTATTGCTAAACACGTTAGCCATAGAGGTAGAAGTAGTCATTGGCGTGACAACTTCATGAAGACACGATGATGGAGATCATGATGATGGAGATAATGGTGTCATGCCGGTGACGAAGATGATCATGGAGCCCCGAAGATGGAGATCGAAGGAGCTATATGATATTGGCCATATCATGTCACTACTTTATATATTTGCATGTGATGTTTATTATGTTTTATGCATCTTGTTTACTTAGAATGATGGTAGTAAATAAGATGATCCCTTATAATAATTTCAAGAAAGTGTTCCCCCTAACTGTGCGCCGTTGCTAAAGTTCGTCGTTTCAAAGCACCACGTGATGATCGGGTGTGATAGATCCTTACGTTCACATACAACGGGTGTAAGACAGTTTTACACATGCAGAAACACTTAGGGTTAACTTGACGAGCCTAGCATGTACAGACATGGCCTCAGAACACAAGAGACCGAAAGGTCGAACATGAGTCGTATGGAAGATACGATCAACATGGAGATGTTCACCGATGATGACTAGTCCGTCTCACGTGATGATCGGACATGGCCTAGTCGACTCGGATCGTGTAACACTTAGATGACTAGAGGGATGTCTAATCTGAGTGGGAGTTCATTAAATAATTTGATTAGATGAACTTAATTATCATGAACTTAGTCTAAAACCTTTGCAAAATATGTCTTGTAGATCAAATGGCCAAAGCTCATGTCAACATGAACTTCAACGCGTTCCTAGAGAAAACCAAGCTGAAAGATGATGGCAGCAACTATTTGGACTGGGTCCGGAACCTAAGGATCATCCTCATAGCAGCCAAGAAAGATTATGTCCTAGATGCACCGCTAGGTGAAGCACCCATCCCAGAGAACCAAGACGTTATGAACACTTGGCAATCACGTGCTGATGATTACTCCCTCGTTCAGTGCAGCATGCTTTACAGCTTACAACTGGGGCTCCAAAAGCGTTTTGAGCGACACATAGCATATGAGATGTTCGAGGAGCTGAAAATGGTTTTTCAAGCTCATGCCCGGGTCGAGAGATATGAAGTCTCCGACAAGTTCTATAGTTGTAAGATGGAGGAAAACAGTTCTGTCAGTGAGCACATACTCAAAATGTCTGGGTTGCATAACCGCCTGTCCCAGCTGGAGATCAACCTCCCGGACGAGGCGGTCATTGACAAAATCCTTCAGTCGCTTCCACCGAGCTACAAGAGCTTTGTGTTGAACTACAATATGCAGGGGATGGTGAAGACCATTCCTGAAGTATTTTCAATGCTGAAGTCAGCAGAGGTTGAAATCAAGAAAGAACATCAAGTGTTGATGGTCAATAAGACCACTAAGTTCAAGAAGGGCAAGGGTAAGAAGAACTTCAAGAAGGACGGCAAAGATGTTGCCGCGCCCGGTAAGCCAGTTACCTGGAAGAAGTCAAAGAATGGACCCAAGCCTGAGACTGAGTGCTTTTATTGCAAAGGGAAGGGTCACTGGAAGCGGAACTGCCCCAAATACTTAGCGGACAAGAAGGCCGGCAACACTAAAGGTATATGTGATATACATGTAATTGATGTGTACCTTACCAGTACTCGTAGTAACTCCTGGGTATTTGATACCGGTGCCGTTGCTCACATTTGTAACTCACAGCAGGAGCTGCGGAATAAACGGAGACTGGCGAAGGACGAGGTGACGATGCGCGTCGGGAATGGTTCTAAGGTCGATGTGATCGCCGTCGGCATGCTACCTCTGCATTTACCTACGGGATTAGTTTTAAACCTCAATAATTGTTATTTAGTGCCAAGTTTGAGCATGAACATTGTATCTGGATCTCGTTTGATGCGAGATGGCTACTCATTTAAATCCGAGAATAATGGTTGTTCTATTTATATGAGAGATATGTTTTATGGTCATGCCCCGATGGTCAATGGTTTATTCTTAATGAATCTCGAACGTAATGTTACACATATTCATAGTGTGAATACCAAAAGATGTAAAGTTGATAACGATAGTCCCACATACTTGTGGCACTGCCGCCTTGGTCACATTGGTGTCAAGCGCATGAAGAAGCTCCATGCTGATGGACATTTAGAGTCTCTCAATTATGAATCATTTGACACATGCGAACCATGCCTCATGGGCAAAATGAGCAAGACTCTGTTCTTCGGAACAATGGAGCGAGCAACCAACTTATTGGAAATCATACATACTGATGTGTGTGGTCCAATGAGCGTTGAGGCTCGCGGAGGATATCGTTATGTTCTCACTCTCACCGATGACTTGAGTAGATATGGATATGTCTACTTGATGAAACACAAGTCTGAGGCCTTTGAAAAGTTCAAGGAATTTCAGAATGAGGTAGAGAACCAACGTGACCAAAAGATAAAGTTCCTATGATTAGATCGTGGAGGAGAATATTTAAGTCACGAATTTGGTACACACTTAAGAAAATATGGAATCGTTTCACAACTCACGCCGCCTGGAACACCTGAGCGTAACGGTGTGTCCGAACGTCGTAATCGCACTCTATTGGATATGGTGTGATCTATGATGTCCCTTACCGATTTACCGCTATCATTTTGGGTATACGCTCTAGAGACAGCTACATTCACTTTAAATAGGGCACCGTCTAAATCCGTTGAGACGACACCATATGAATTATGGTTTGGGAAGAAACCTAAGCTGTTGTTTCTAAAAGTTTGGGGATGCAATGCTTATGTCAAGAAACTTCAACCTGAAAAGCTCGTACCCAAGTCGGAAAAATGCGTCTTCATAGGATACCCTAAGGAAACCATTGGGTATACCTTCTACCTTAGATCCGAAGGCAAGATCTTTGTTGCCAAGAATGGATCCTTTCTGGAAAAAGAGTTTCTCTCGAAAGGAGTAAGTGGGAGGAAAGTAGAACTCGATGAAGTACTACCTCTTGAACCGGAAAGTAGTGCAGCTCAGGAAAATGTTCCTGTGGTGCTTATACCGACTGGAGAGGAAATTAATGATGATGATCAAGGTACTTCGGATCAAGTTGCTACTGAACTTCGTAGGTCCACAAGGACACGTTCCACACCAGAGTGGTATGGCAACCCTGTCCTGGAAATCATGTTGTTAGACAACGGTGAACCTTCAAACTATGAAGAAGCGATGGCGGGCCCAGATTCCAACAAATGGCTTGAAGCCATGCAATCCGAGATAGAATCCATGTATGAAAACAAAGTATGGACTTTGACTGACTTGCCCGATGATCGGCGAGCGATAGAAAACAAATGGATCTTTAAGAAGAAGACGGACGCGGATGGTAATATCACCATCTATAAAGCTCGACTTGTCGCTAAGTTCAAGGGATTGACTATGATGAGACTTTCTCTCCCATAGCGAAGCTTAAGTCCGTTCGAATCATGTTAGCAATTGCCGCATACTATGATTATGAGATATGGCAGATGGACGTCAAAACGGCATTCCTTAACGGTTATCTTAAGGAAAAGCTGTATATGATGCAGCCGGAAGGTTTTGTCGATCCTAAGAATGCTAACAAAGTATGCAAGCTCCAGCGATCCATTTATGGGCTGGTGCAAGCATCTCGGAGTTGGAACATTCGCTTTGATGAGATGATCAAAGCGTTTGGGTTTATGCAGACTTATGGAGAAGCCTGCGTTTACAAGAAAGTGAGTGGGAGCTCTGTAGCATTTCTCATATTATATGTAGATGACATACTTTTGATGGGAAATGATATATAATTCTTGGACAACATTAAGGCCTACTTGAATAAGTGTTTTTCAATGAAGGACCTTGGAGAAGTTGCTTACATATTAGGCATCAAAATCTATAGGGATAGATCGAGACGCCTCATAGGTCTTTCACAAAGCACATACCTTGATAAGATTTTGAAGAAGTTCAAAATGGATCAGTTCAAGAAAGGGTTCTTGCCTGTATTGCAAGGTGTGAGATTGAGCTCGGCTCAATGCCTGACCACGGCAAAAGATAAAGAAGAGATGAGTGTCATCCCCTATGCCTCAGCCATAGGATCTATTATGTATGCCATGCTATGTACCAGACCTGATGTAAACCTTGCCGTAAATTTGGTAGGAAGGTACCAAAGTAATCCCGGCAAGGAACACTGGACAGCGGTCAAGAATATCCTGAAGTACCTGAAAAGGACAAAGGACATGTTTCTCATTTATGGAGGTGACGAAGAGCTCATCGTAAAGGGTTACGTTGACGCTAGCTTCGACACAGATCTGGATGACTCTAAGTCACAAACCGGATACGTATATATGTTGAATGGTGGGGCAGTAAGCTGGTGCAGCTGCAAGCAGAGCGTCGTGGCGGGATCTACATGTGAAGCGGAGTACATGGCAGCCTCGGAGGCAGCGCATGAAGCAATTTGGGTGAAGGAGTTCATCACCGACCTAGGAGTCATACCCAATGCGTCGGGGCCGATCAAACTCTTCTGTGACAACACTGGAGCTATTGCCCTTGCCAAGGAGCCTAGGTTTCACAAGAAGACCAGGCACATCAAGCGTCGTTTCAACTCCATCCGTGAAAATGTTCAAGATGGAGACATAGATATTTGCAAAGTACATACGGATCTGAATGTCGTAGATCCGTTGACTAAACCTCTTCCGCGAGAAAAACATGATCAACACCAGAATTCTATGGGTGTTCGATTCATCACAATGTAACTAGATTATTGACTCTAGTGCAAGTGGGAGACTGTTGGAAATATGCCCTAGAGGCAATAATAAAAGGAATATTATTATATTTCCTTGTTCATGATAATTGTCTTTTATTCATGCTATAATTGTATTATCCGGAAATCGTAATGCACGTGTGAATACTTAGACCACAACATGTCCCTAGTGAGCCTCTAGTTGACTAGCTCGTTGATCAACAGATAGTCATGGTTTCCTGACTATGGACATTAGATGTCGTTGACAACGGGATCACATCATTAGGAGAATGATGTGATGGACAAGACCCAATCCTAAGCATAGCACAAGATCGTGTAGTTCGTTTTGCTAGAGATTTTTCCTATGTCAAGTATCTCTTCCTTAGACCATGAGATCGTGTAACTCCCGGATACCGTAGGAGTGCTTTGGGTGTGCCAAACGTCACAACGTAACTGGGTGACTATAAAGGTGCACTACAGGTGAGGGAGTCCCGGACTAGGGGGTGTCCGGATAGCCGAACTATCATCATCGGCCGGACTCCAAGACTATGAAGATACAAGATTGAAGACTTCGTCCCGTGTCCGGATGGGACTTTCCTTGGCGTGGAAGGCAAGCTTGGCGATACGGATATGTAGATCTCCTACCTTTGTAACCGACTCTGTGTAACCCTAGCCCTCTCCGGTGTCTATATAAACCAGATGGCTTTAGTCCGTAGGACGAACAACAATCATACCATAGGCTACCTTCTAGGGTTTAGCCTCCTTGATCTCGTGGTAGATCTACTCTTGTAACCCACATCATTAATATTAATCAAGCAGGACGTAGGGTTTTACCTCCATCAAGAGGGCCCGAACCTGGGTAAAAACATCGTGTCCCTTGTCTCCTGTTACCATCCGCCTAGACGCACAGTTCGGGACCCCCTACCCGAGATCCGCCGATTTTGACACCGACATTGGTGCTTTTATTGAGAGTTCCTCTGTGTCGTCACCGATAGGCTCGATGGCTTCTTTGATCATTAACGACGATGCAGTCCAGGGTGAGACCTTCGTCCCGGACAGATCTTCGTATTCGCCGGCTTCGCACTGTGGGCCAATTCGCTTGGCCAGCTGGAGCAGATCGAAGGCTACGCCCCTGGCCGTTAGGTCAGATTTGGAAGTTTGAACTTCACGACTGACATCCGCGGGGACTTGATCCTCGACGGATTCGAGCCACAGCCGAGCGTGCCGTACTGTCACGATGGGCATGATTTAGCTCTGCAGCCGGACAGTACCCTGGAGGCCGCACTCGAACCCGCTCCGATCTTCGACTCGGAGCCGGCTGCGCAGACCAAGGATGGATGGCTAGACACCACCTCGGGGGCAGCAACCTCTACGGCGATAGAGCCGAACACCGATCTTGTCCCCCATGAAGCTCGTGACTCCGAGGTGCCAGACTCCTTGCCGGACTCTGGTCCTCCCGCGCCCCCTCCAGTCGAATCCGATTGGGCGCCGATCATGGAGTTCACCGCGGCGGACATCTTTCAACGCTCACCTTTTGGCGACATCTTGAGTTCGCTAAAGTACCTCTCGTTATCAGGAGAGGCCTGGCCGGACTGCGACCAGGACGGTTGGGATGCGGACGACGAAGAAATTCAGAGCCCACCCACCACCCACTTGGTAGCCACTGTCGACGATCTAACCGACATGCTAGATTACGACTCTGAGGACATCGACGGTATGGACGACGATGCCGGAGACGACCAAGAACCAGCGCCCATCGGGCACTGGAAAGCCACCTCTTCATACGACATATACATGGTGGATATCCCAAAGGATGGGAACGGCGAAGGAATAGCGGAGGATGACCCCTCCAAGAAACAGCCCAAGCGCCGGCGTCAGCGGCGCCGCTCTAAATCCCGCCATAGCAAGAATGAGGATTTCGGCACCGGAGACAATAATACACCGGATAGCGCCGAAGACAACCCACTCCAGCAAGATCCAGCACAGGAGGAGGGGGACGCCAGCCCTCATGAGAGAGCGGCCGAAGAAGAGGTAGAGGACTATATGCCTCCCTCTGGAGACGAGGCAAGCCTCGACGACGATGAATTCGTCGTGCCTGAGGATCCCGTCGAACAGGAGCATTTCAAACGCAGGCTTATGGCCACGGCAAACAGCCTCAAGAAAAAGCAGCAGCAGCTTAGAGCTGATCAAGATCTGCTAGCCGACAGATGGACCGAAGTCCTCGCGGCCGAAGATCATGAACTCGAACGCCCCTCCAAAAGCTACCCCAAACGTAAGCTGCTCCCCCGATTAGAGGTGGAGGCATATGATCCCGCTTCACCAGGAGACAATACGGCTGATCGACCACCCCGTGGTCGCGACAGAGAGGCCTTAAGGCCCTTCACTAGACCCGTACCACAGCATCGCTCGAAAAGCACAAGGCCACAGGGGAACACTCCGGACCTGCGAGACATATTGGAGGATAAGGCAAGACAATTAAGATCGATCTATGGATCACGGGGGAGCCCCACGATACGTGACGATCACCGTCACCCCGGAAACAGTAAGTCCGGCCGGGCCAAACACAACAGACAAAGCTCTTTTGAGCTCCGTCGCGATATCGCCCAGTACAGAGGCGCCGCACACCCACTATGCTTCACAGATGAGGTAATGGATCATCAAATCCCAGAAGGGTTTAAACCCGTCAATATTGAATCTTATGATGGCACAACAGACCCCGCGGTTTGGATCGAGGACTATCTCCTCCACATCCACATGGCCCACGGAGACGATCTCCACGCCATCAAATATCTCCCACTCAAACTTAAAGGACCAGCCCGACACTGGCTTAACAGCTTGCCAGCAGAGTCAATCGGGAGTTGGGAGGACCTGGAAGCCGCATTCCTCGATAACTTCCAAGGCACGTACGTGCGACCACCAGATGCAGATGACCTAAGCCACATAATTCAGCAGCCAGACAAATCGGCCAGACAATTCTGGACACGGTTCTTAACCAAGAAAAACCAAATCGTCGACTATCCGGATGCCAAGGCCCTCACGGCCTTCAAGCATAACATCCGCGACGAGTGGCTTGCCCGGCACCTGGGACAGGAAAAGCCGAAATCCATGGCAGCCCTTACATCACTCATGACCCGCTTCTGTGTGGGTGAGGACAGCTGGCTAGCACGCAGCAACAACCTCAACAAAAATTCTGGCAGTCCGGATATCAAGGACCGTAGTGGCAGGTCGCGTCGCTACAAAAACAAACGCCGCATTAACGACGATAACAGTGAGGATACGGCAGTCAATGCCGGATTCAGAGGCTCTAAACCCGGTCAACGGAAAAAGCCATTCAAAAGAACAACTCAGGGTCCGTCCAATTTGGACCGAATTCTCGACCGCTTGTGCCAGATACATGGCACCCCTGAAAAGCCAGCTAACCACACCAATAGGGACTGTTGGGTATTCAAGCAGGCAGGCAAGTTAATTGCCGAAAACAACGACAAGGGGCTACATAGCGACGACGAGGAAGAGACCCGACCGCCAAACAATAGAGGACAGAAGGGTTTCCCCCCACAGGTGCGGACGGTGAACATGATATATGCCACGCACATACCCAAAAGGGAGCGGAAGCGTGCACTCAGGGATGTATACGCGATGGAGCCAGTTGCCCCGAAGTTCAATCCATGGTCCTCTTGCCCGATCACCTTTGACCGAAGGGACCACCCCACCAGCATTCGCCATGGCGGGTTCGCCGCATTGGTTCTAGACCCAATCATCGATGGATTTCATCTCACCAGAGTCCTGATGGACGGCGGCAGCAGCCTAAACCTGCTTTATCAGGACACGGTGCGCAAAATGGGCATAGACCCCTCAAGGATTAAACCTACCAAGACAACCTTTAAAGGCGTCATACCAGGTGTAGAAGCCAATTGTACAGGCTTAGTTACACTGGAAGTGGTCTTCGGATCCCCGGATAACTTCCGAAGCGAGGAGTTAATCTTCGACATAGTCCCGTTCTGTAGCGGCTATCATGCCTTGCTCGGACGTACAGCGTTCGCAAAGTTCAATGCGGTGCCGCACTATGCATACCTCAAGCTCAAGATGCCAGGCCCTAGAGGAGTCATCACGGTCAACGGAAACACTGAACATTCCCTCCGAACGGAGGAACATACAGCGGCTCTCGCGGCAGAAGTACAAAGCAGCCTTTTAAGGCAATTCTCGAGTCCGGCTGCCAAGCGGCCGGACACAGCTAAGCGTGCCCGGAGTAACCTACAACACGACCACCTGGCACGTTCCGAGCACGCGTAGCAGTGCGGCCCCAACCCCAGCCCCTGTAAAACATTAAGACAGACCCTTCGCGTACTCCATTACTCTCTGAAGATACCATGGGCATGGGGCAAGGGGCTCGACCACGATAAGCCCAGACTGCGGCTCAACCGCACCAGGGGCTCTTAAGTGTGTCGTTTCTTTTTCTTTTCCTTTTATTTTTTACCTACAGGACTTCGTTCATCAGAGGCCCTGTCCGGCAGCAGACATGCCGAACCCATGATGCAACAGCCAGGGAAGGAGAAAGGCTACAACGAAAACCCAGGTGGTCTCCATCATGAGCATTAAATTTGTTTTATGCATTATTCCGTAGCC
Source organism: Triticum dicoccoides (assembly GCF_002162155.2). Lineage (NCBI taxonomy): Eukaryota > Viridiplantae > Streptophyta > Magnoliopsida > Poales > Poaceae > Triticum > Triticum dicoccoides. Next base: position 767,541,333 of record NC_041385.1, read on the forward strand.
TACCCCTGGAGGGGGACATGTTAAACAGTCCCATCCCTTGCTCACTGCACCACTTGTATCGTCCTGCACTTACAGCAGTTTTTATTGAATACAGCAATGCAGCACATTTTTGCTTCTAATTGCATTTCTTTATTACACATATGTTCATCTATGACATGTTGCATCCGTACGTTTTGGTACGGCTAAATACACCAGGGGCTTATGTTTCCCGCGTTATGGTGTGATAAGTCCGAACACTTTCACAAGTGCGGCACCCCGAACTTATAGCATTATATGCATCGGCTCCGAATCATGTTCTTGGGTCAATAGTTGGGTTTGCCCGGCTCCCATGTTTTGGTACTTTACGTTCCGTTTTATCGGCTAAGGTAGCACTGGGAGAACCACTACGATTGCGCCCCAGTTGAGCTGGGTTAACGCCTCAGTGGAGAAAGCTAAAACTGACCGTCATGATGAGGCGAGAGCTGGTCACTGTTCGAGTGGTTCTTTGCGAGTCCCTAAAGACTTATGCCGCTTCGAGCGAGGAGCCGGATTCTGTCCGGTCAAGGCGTGGATAGCGCCCCAAATTCGGCCTTCCCAAAACTAGGGGCTTCGCCGAAATTTAAAATTATAGAATTCTATGGCTAAGTGAGAGTGTTCAAGCATTATAAGTCCGGTTGCCTTGTTCGTTGTGTTGAGAGCCTCCCTAGATGGATCCAAAAATGGGAACAGGAGCGCTCGAGTTTATCCCGAACACCCCAGCACTCGTGGCATGGGGCTGAAGCCGACGACTTGCCATCTCTCAGATTTGATAAACAGCCGCACAGAAGGTAATATTTTAAACTAACAAGCGTTGCTTAGCGCATATGAACCAAGTTTTCAGCGCACAGGATAACAAAATGCGAGTCTACTCAAATATTACATCTTTGGAGCACTCATCCGCAATAGTGCGGGCGCCCTTCAGCACACTCCTATAATACATCTCGGGCGTGCGATGCTCCTTGCCCTCTGGTGGGGGGTCCGTCACAAGCTTCTGGGCATCCATCTTGCCCCAGTGCACCTTTGCGCGGGGAAGGGCCCGACGCGCACCTTCAATACAGGCGGAGTGCTTGATGACTTCAACCCACGGGCACGCATCCACTAGCCGCCGCACCAGGCCGAAGTAGCTCCCAGGCATGGCCTCCTTAGGCCACAGCCGAACTATGAGTCCCTTCATGGCCTGTTCGGCCGCCTTGTGGAGCTCGACCAGCTGCTTCAGCTGGTCGCTAAGGGGCACCGGATGTCCGGGCTCAGCATACTAAGACCAGAAGACCTTCTCCGTTGAGCTCCCCTCCTCGGCCCGGTAGAATGCGGCAGCATCAGACACGCTGCGAGGAAGATCTACGAACGCTCCTGGAGAGCTCCGAATTCGGGTAAGCGACAGGTAATTAACACTCACATGCTTACTTTGCATGAAAAATGCCTTACCTGCTGCTATTTTTTTTACCGCCTCGATCTCCTGGAGGGCCTTGTAGGCTTCGGCCTTAGCGGCTTTGGCACTCTCAAGAGCTGTTGCAAGCTCAGACTCGAGAGAGTCTTCGAGTCACGCTTCAGGCTCTCGTGTTTCTTCACGAGATCCTAGAGCTCTTGCTGTACCTCCGCTACCCGCACCTCCTGTTTCTCTCGCTCGGTGCGCTCTGCAGCCGCATTGCGTTCGGCCGCGGCCACCGCCTCCTTCAGGGTCGCCACCTTGTTAGTGGCCCCTGCAATACCCCAGTTATCCTTGTCATTTTTCTTGCAACCAAAATCCTTTTCTGTAAGGTACAATTTTCATAAGGTATTACTCATCTTCTTTTTCCTCGAGCTGCTTCTTGGCAAGGCCGAGCTCGTTCTCGGACCGCTCGAGGTCTTCCTTCAAAGTCTTGACCTCCGCAGTCAGTGCGGCAGAGGTCAGCAGCACAGCCTGCAATCCCATATTGACATATTTTCATGACTCCTGCGATTATCTTTCTAAAGATCCTCAGTCTGGCTTTTCTTTCTGAACACCGAATCGAGCATCAGGGGCTACTGTCTATGCGGTACCATTTTACATATATTGAAATTTTTACCTCAAAGCCTGTTAGAAGGCTGCTGTAGGCTTCGGTCAGCCCGCTCTTGGCAAGCTGAACCTTCTGAATCACCGCACTCATAACAGTGCAGTGTTCCTCTTCGATGGAGGCGCCATTGAGCGCCTCCAGCAAATTATCCGGCACCTCCGGTTGGACGGAGGCATCTGGCGTCGCGGTCTTGCCCTTCTTCCGAAGGGGTCGCCCGCCGGACTCCGGAGCCACTATGGGTTCCGGGGCTGAGTCCGGTGCAAAGTCCGGGAGGTTGTCCTGTGACACCTCCGGGGCCCTCTCCTCCTGGTGGGTCCCTTCCTGGGATCCCACCTCGGCATCGTCTGCATCACGGGGGGTGGAGGCAGTCGGAAGAGAATCCATATCCGGCGCCCCTAAGGACCCGCTCGACGAAGTGGGGAGATCATCCTTAGGCGGACTGCAGGGTTGTATGCGGCATTAGAAAGACATAATGTGGCGGAAAACGAAAACCTTGAAGTTATTCGGGAGTCCGGATACTTACGATCTCGCCAGAGGCTTGGCCCTTGGAGGCCAGTCCTCGTCGTCGTCACTGGCGTTGGCGAAACAGTCCGGGGGTAGAGTTTTTCCCCTCTTGGACCCTTCGGCCTCCCTTGTTGGGGAGGCCTTCCTTTTCTTCCCTCCCCCCGCTGGGGGAGAGGCTTTCTTCTTCTCCTTCTCGCCTCGGTGGGAGGAGTCGGCCTCGGATTCATCGTCCGATAGCACCTGAAAACGGGAACTCCTCCGAGTCCCCGTGGCCTTCTTCTCCGGCACCACGTGGGGTGCCGGGCCAGCAGCCCCGTTAGGCGGGCGTCAGCTGGGTCCTCTGGCAATGGGGCCGGACAGATAGCCTGTGCGGCCTTCTTCAGCCAGTCCTGACAAAGGAAAGGGAGTTTAGATCCCGCATAGAGTCAAACTATGAATAACAAGCATCCCGTAAAGGACAATATCACTTACCTCGTCAGCTGGACGCTGCGAGCTGAATCCGCGATCTTCGGTAGCAGATGCGGGAGCCTCGGCGCCCTTGAACAGCACCTTCTAGACCTCTTCGTACGTAGTGTCGAAGAGCCCATTCAAAGTCTGGTGCTGCGCCGGATCGAACTCCCACATATTGAAGCCCCGTCATTGGCACGGGAGAATCTGGCGGATGAGCATGACCTGGACTACGTTGACAAGCTTGAGCTTCTTGTCCACTAGCTTTTGGATGCAGGCTTGGAGTCCGGTCAGCTCCTTCGAATCACCCCAAATCCGGCCGCTCTCTTTCCAGGAGGTGAGCCATGTGGGGATGCCGGATAGGAATTCGGGGGCCGCTGCCCATTTGGGATCACGCGGCTCGGTGATGTAGAACCACCCCGATTGCCACCCCTTGATGGTTTCCACAAAGGTGCCCTCTAGCCACGTAACGTGGGACATCCTGCCCACCATGGCGCCTCCGCACTCCGCTTGGCTGCCCTTCACAACCTTCGGCTTGACACTGAAGGTCTTGAGCCACAAGCCGAAGTGGGGTTGGATGCAGAGGAAGGCCTCGCACACGACGATAAACGCCAAGATGTTGAGGATAAAATTCGGGGCCAGATCATGGAAATCTAGGCCGTAGTAGAACATGAGCCCCCGGACAAAGGGATGAAGTGGGAAGCCCAGTCCGAGGAGGAAATGGGGAAGGAATACTACCCTCTCATGAGGCCTGGGGGTGGGGATGAGCTCTCCCTCTTCGGGGATCCGATGCGCGATGTCGCTGGACAAGTATCCGGAGCTGCGCAGCCTCTGGATATGCCCCTCCGTGACGGAGGAGGCCATCCACTTGCCTCCCACTCCGGACATATTTGGAGAAGGTTGAGGTGAGTTGTGCGGGCTTGGGCGCTAGAGCTCGAGTTCGCAGAGATGGATAAGCCAAGGAGGAAGAAGGCGCAGGTAAAAGGATTGGATCTTTATCCCCTTATATGGGCGGACGGAAACATGCGTCCCCACCGGCCTGATAAAACTCGCTTATCTCCCAAGCGCCGCAATCAATGGCGCGGTTGGGTTACCCACGTCCGTATTGATGGGAATCCCGGAATAAGGGGAACACGATCTCTCCTTCGACAAGACGTGCCAAGGAAACCGCCTCGCTAAACGGGCTGAGATGGAACAATAAAAACAATTTGAAGGCTTGGTAGTGGTGTGACGTTACGCCACAAAATACGTCAGCAGATTGAACTTGTGTAATATTATTCTCTCTACGGTTGTATGTGGAATTTATTTTGCAGAGCCGGACACTATCCTGGTGTTCACAATCTTCTATAAATTATTCGGAGGAGGAACCCGCCTTGCAATGCCGAAGACAACATGCGCGCCGGACTCATCGTCATTGAAGCCTGGTTCAGGGGCTACTGAGGGAGTCCCGGACTAGGGGGTGTCCGGATAGCCGAACTATCATCATCGGCCGGACTCCAAGACTATGAAGATACAAGATTGAAGACTTCGTCCCGTGTCCGGATGGGACTTTCCTTGGCGTGGAAGGCAAGCTTGGCGATATGGATATGTAGATCTCCTACCTTTGTAACCGACTTTGTGTAACCCTAGCCCTCTCCGGTGTCTATATAAACCGGATGGCTTTAGTCCGTAGGACGAACAACAATCATACCATAGGCTAGCTTCTAGGGTTTAGCCTCCTTGATCTCGTGGTAGATCTACTCTTGTAACCCACATCATCAATATTAATCAAGCAGGACGTAGGGTTTTACCTCCATCAAGAGGGCCCGAACCTGGGTAAAAACATCGTGTCCCTCGTCTCCTGTTACCATCCGCCTAGACGCACAGTTCGGGACCCCCTACCCGAGATCCGCCGGTTTTGACACCGACAACAGGTATCTCCTAAAGTGTGTGTTGGGTTGACACGGATCGAGATTGGGATTTGTCACTCCATATGACGGAGAGGTATCTCTGGGCCCACTCGGTAATGCATCATCATAATGAGCTCAAAGTGACCAAGTGTTTGGTCAAGGGATCATGCATTACGGTACGAGTAAAGTGACTTGCCGGTAACGAGACTGAACGAGGTATTGGGATACCGACGATCAAGTCTCGGGCAAGTAACGTACCGTTTGACAAAGGGAATTGTATACGGGGTTGATTGAATCCTCAACATCGTGGTTCATCCGATGAGATCATCGAGGAGCATGTGGGAGCCAACATGGGTATCCAGATCCCGCTGTTGGTTATTGACCGGAGAGCCGTCTCGGTCATGTCTGCATGTCTCCCAAACCCGTAGGGTCTACACACTTAAGGTTCGGTGACGCTAGGGTTATTAGGAAGACATGTATGTGATTACCGAATGTTGTTCGGAGTCCCGAATGAGATCCCGGACGTCACGAGGAGTTCCGGAATGGTCCGGTGGTGAAGATTTATATATGGGAAGTTGTCATACGGACACCAAAAAGTTTCGGGGGCATATCGGTATTGTACCGGGGCCACCGGAGGGGTTCCGGGGGTCCATCGGGAGGGGCCACCCCTCTCAGAGGGCCTCATGGGCCGCAAGGGGCAGGGAACCAGCCCCTGGAGGGCTGGGTGCCCCCCCTTGGGCCCATGCGCCTAGGGTTGGGGGGGGGGGACCCTAATGGGGCGCCCCCTTGCTTGGGGGGCAAGCCCCCCTCCCTGGCCGCCCCCCCTCTAGATCTCATCTAGAGGGGGCCGGCCCCCTTCCCCCTTCCCCTATAAATAGAGGGGCGAGGGGAGGGCTGAACACCTGATCCAAGGTGCAGCCCCTCCCCTCCCCAACACCTCTCCTCCTCCGTTGAGTGCTTGGCGAAGCCCTGTCGGAGTACTGCCTCTCCACCATCACCACGCCGTCCTGCTGCTGCTGGAGTCTTCTTCCTCAACCTCTCCTTCCCCCTTGCTGGATCAAGAAGGAGGAGACGTCATCCGCTCCGTACGTGTGTTGAACGCGGAGGTGCTGTCCGTTCGGCACTTGGTCATCGGTGATTTGGATCACCGCGATTATGACTCCATCATCACCGTTCCCTTGAACGCTTCCGCACGCGATCTATAAAGTGGTATGTAGATGCAATCTCTCTCCCATGACTCGTTGCTTAGATGAACTCATAGATGGATCTTGGTGAAACCGTAGGAAATTTTTTAATTTTCTGCAACGTTCCCCAACACGTGGGGAGGGGAAATGTACAATATTCTTTCTACCTCCCGCCCCGGTCATAACACAGTGGCATTGCAATCTACTATTCCAACCATGTATAACTAATTTATTTAGGTCGGATTTTGTTACTTATTTAGAGATGTAAAAGGTTGACTCCCACTAAACAAAGTGTCGTTCGAGTTGCTACAATATATAGGAACCAAACACTCGACGTTAAACGTCGAACTAAATTTGATGCCATAATGTGAAGGATGTAATGTCCAGTTCACTCGATTCATCCGTAAAAAAATGAAGCACGTGTTCTACTCTTCTTCCTTCTCCACATTTCTGCACATGATAAAAGACAAGATAAGTTAATGAATGATAAATTTTTTAATAATCCCCAATGCATACAAACACTTACTTCTGATTTAGTTTGCATTTCTTGCTACGTCTAGTGTGTCCTAGCAATTTGCAAGCGCCGCACCGGGTTTTCAACTCATCAAAAGAGAGTGGTCTACCATTTTTTGAGATAGGGCAGTTCTCATCTACCTTTGTTGCACCTTTGCTTAACAGTTTCATAGGATCTTTAACTGCAACCATGTTGCATTCACCATCGTCTACATAGTCAACTGCACACTTACTGAAGTCATTTGTTTTCTTGCTCAAATTTTCCTGTAGCAAATCATACTCATGACTGTTAGCTATCACAGCCTTCAAACTATCATGTAACTGATCCCACAAAGCTGGGTGTTTGCATGCCGCATGCATAGCTTCTGACGCTAACACACTGACCTGGCTATATTTCATTCTTTCCCCTGCCCCAGTCCAACCAAATCCCAACAGATCACTTGTGCGCCTCGTGGGCAGACCCAACCTTGCTTCTTTCGTGAACCGAACAAGAACTAAACACTTTGGTATTTCAGATATGTTCAAGTACTTCAGTACATGGAATGTGTGCTTGCAAGGTAGACCCTTTCGAATCATTCTTCTGCAGCTGCACCTTATAGGTTCTGCGGAATTTACTGGTGTATACTCCACCCAAAAACGGCTCTTCCGGTTATTCTTCCAGGCCATGATGTACTGCTGTGATCCGTCTCCCAGCTTAATTTCTACAATCTCCATGCCGTCAATTTTTCTAAGATCATCTTGCAACATATAGAAGTTTGCTGGAGTGAAGACGTGAGAACTAGCTATCTCAAGTTCCCTCGAGCTAGTAACTGGCACCGGTGAACTCTGTGAGGCCGTGCAGTCATCTCGCGCCTCGTTTTCACGGATGCGTACAACGGTGTTCTCATAATGCAAAATCATATCCACCAGGGTCATTTCACCGTCTAGGTGGAGGTGAAGGCATGAGTTCAGGATTTCACTCCGCTGGTTACTTTTCATGCCAAGCCAAAACCCTCTGTCAGATAAGCCGCGGCCCACAGTCTCCTCTTCTTATACATCCATATCAACCATGTTACAGTTTTTTCCGACTGCCATCTTTTGGAAAATGCGTGCCATCTCTCCTCAAACATGGTCGTGGACGTGCTGTAGTATAGAAGAGTTTGGAACTCCTTCAAGGACTTGTGACTGAGGTGAATCTTCATATATTTTTTCCATATTCCACGTACATATACGGTGCCACACGTCTGGCAAGGCTTCGCGAATTGCCTTGATCATCGCAGCGTCAGCGCCTGTGATTACACTCTTCGGCATATACCTCAAAAAAGTCTGCAGCAGCCACACGTATGTTTGTTCGGTCACGTCCGAAACTATGGCACAACCAAAAACAGTGGTCTTCCGGTGATTGTTAAGACCAACAAAAGGTATGAATGGCATACCATAGCGGTTCATCTTGTACGTGCTGTCAAATACGAGCACGTCGCCGAAGTCCTCATAGTCACGACGAGACTGGGAGTCACACCAGAACATCCTATTCAAGTGTCCTTCCGTATCTAGCTTGTACTCGAAAAAGAAGCTAGGATCCCTTTGTTTCCTACTGGCCATGGTGCCTATGGCTGTGGCAGCATCACCTTTTGAAAGCAGCTTCCTCTTCTCCCTGGCGCAAAGGTTGTATATTTCACGCCTGGTAAAACCAACACCGCCATACCATACATGTTTGCTGATGAAGGAATCTATCATGTCATGAATTCTAATCCCTGTAGCTCCCATGGACATTATCTCATGCTTCTGGTACTCTTTGATTTTTCTGTGGGACCAAAGAAAAGGTACCTCGTCCGGTCCTGCCAACATATGGCTATGCTTGTCCTCAAAACTTTCAACATACCAAACCCCACGCTTTGGTCAAGCTTGACGGACAGGTGCGCTTTGCAAAAGCAGCGTGTCTCGGCTCTAAGCCTACAGCTGTGTCCTTCCTCGGTTAGCAACTTGTTGTCACGTTTCCCTTGTCTGGAACAAACAAACCACCTATAACGCATATGATGTGACTCGGTTTTGCTATACCTGACATTATTGTTTCTAATGCTGAAACCATTAACTCTAGCATAGATGTTGTAGAAATCATATGCAGCATCGTGACATATAAAAGTCATTTCCATTATCTGCATGAACATATCCCTCTTATCATCTGCACTGGCAGTATCTTGAACATTCTTTGCCCCATCATCTTCTGTCACCTACACAATCAAAACATAGCCATGAAAACAGTTTTCTATGGTTTAACATTACTTCCATAGAACATTGATTACACACATACCTCACTCATGATGACCGACGACTGCGAATCCCCAGAATCAGGTGCATCTAATGATTCGTCGTTAAGGCATGTCTCCATGTCGGATTCACCGTAATAGTCATACGCATTATGACATTTGGAAATGAACTGAAAAATACAACACAAATACATAATTACTTATCATATAATACTCCGGAAAAAATTCAATTTGCATGCCAACAAAATTTTTCACTTTCGTACCTAACTAATTGTTGGGGAACGTAGCAGAAATTCAAAATTTTCCTACGTATCACCAAGATCTATCTATGGAGAGACCAACAACGAGTAGAAAGAGAGTGCATCTACATACCCTTGTAGATCGCTAAGCGGAAGCGTTCAAGTGAACGGGGTTGATGGAGTCGTACTCGTCGTGATTCAGATCACCGATGATCCTAGTGTCGAACGGACGGCACCTCCGCGTTCAACACACGTACAGCTCGACGATGTCTCCCACGCCTTGATCCAGCAAGGAGAGAGGGAGAGGTTGAGGAAGACTCCATCCAGCAGCAGCACAACGGCGTGGTGGTGATGGAGGAGCGTGGCAATCCTGCAGGGCTTCGCCAAGCACCTACGGGAGAGGAGGAGGTGTCACGGGAGGGAGGGAGGCGCCAAGGGCTCAGGTATGGATGCCCTCCCTCCCCTCCACTATATATAGGGGCAGGGGAGAGGGGGGAGGCGCAGCCTTGCCCCCTACTCCAAGAAAGGGGTGCGGCCAAGAGGGGGGGAGGAGTCCATCCTCCCCAAGGCACCTCGGAGGTGCCTTCCCCCTTGAGGACTCTTCCCTCTAGGGTTCCCTAGGCGCATGGGCCTCTTGGGGCTGGTGACCTTGGCCCATGTAGGCCAAGGCGCACCCCCTACAGCCCATGTGGCCCCCCGGGGCAGGTGGCCCCACCCGGTGGGCCCCCGGGACCCTTCCGGTGGTCCCGGTACAATACCGATGACCCCGAAACTTGTCCCGATGGCCGAAACAGGACTTCCTATATATAAATCTTTACCTCCGGACCATTCCGGAACTCCTCGTGACGTCCGGGATCTCATCCGGGACTCCTAACAACATTCGGTAACCACATACAAACTTCCTTTATAACCCTAGCGTCATCGAACCTTAAGTGTGTAGACCCTACGGGTTCGGGAGACATGCAGACATGACCGAGATGTTCTTCGGTCAATAACCAACAGCGGGATCTGGATACCCATGTTGGCTCCCACATGTTCCACGATGATCTCATCGGATGAACCACGATGTCAAGGACTCAATCGATCCCGTATACAATTCCCTTTGTCTAGCGGTATGGTACTTGCCCGAGATTCGATCGTCGGTATACCGATACCTTGTTCAATCTCGTTACCGGCAAGTCTCTTTACTCGTTCCGTAACACATCATCCCGTGATCAACCCCTTGCTCACATTGTGCACATTATGATGATGTCCTACCGAGTGGGCCCAGAGATACCTCTCCGTTTACACGGAGTGACAAAATCCCAATCTCGATTCGTGCCAACCCAACAGACACTTTCAGAGATACCCGTAGTGTACCTTTATGGCCACCCAGTTACGTGTCACGTTTGGCACACCCAAAGCACTCCTACGGTATCCGGGAGTTGCACAATCTCATGGTCTAAGGAAATGATACTTGACATTAGAAAAGCTTTAGCATACGAACTACATGATCTTGTGCTAGGCTTAGGATTGGGTCTTGTCCATCACATCATTCTCCTAATGATGTGATCCCGTTATCAACGACATCCAATGTCCATGGTCAGGAAACCGTAACCATCTATTGATTAACGAGCTAGTCAACTAGAGGCTTACTAGGGACATGGTGTTGTCTATGTATCCACACATGTATCTGAGTTTCCTATCAATACAATTCTAGCATGGATAATAAACGATTATCATGAACAAGGAAATATAATAATAATCAATTTATTATTGCCTCTAGGGCATATTTCCAACAGTCTCCCACTTGCACTAGAGCCAATAATCTAGTTCACATCGATATGTGATTAACACTCAAGGTCACATCCCCATGTGACTAACACCCAAAGAGTTTACTAGAGTCAATAATCTAGTTCACATTTAACATGTGATTAACACTCGATGAGTTCTGGGTTTGATCATGTTATGCTTGTGAGAGAGGTTATAGTCAACGGGTCTGAACCTTTCAGATCCGTGTGTGCTTTACAAATCTCTATGTCATCTCCTAGATGCAGCTACCACGTTCTATTTGGAGCTATTCCAAATAACTGTTCTACTTGGAGCTATTCTAAATTGTTGCTCCATTATACGTATCCGGTATCTCTACTCAGAGCTATCCGGATAGGTGTTAAGCTTGCATCGACGTAACCCTTTACGACGAACTCTTTTACCACCTCCATAATTGAGAAAATTCCTTAGTCCACTAGTTACTAAGGATAACTTTGACCGCTGTCCTGTGATCCATTCTTGGATCACTCTTGTACCCCTTGACTGACTCATGGTAAAGCACACTTTAGGTGCGGTACACAGCATAGCATACTGTAGAGCCTATGTCTTAAGCATAGGGGACGACCTTCGTTCCTTTCTCTCTATTCTGCCATGGTCGAGCTTTAAGTCTTAACTTCATACCTTACAACTCAGGCAAGAACTCCTTCTTTGACTGATCCATCTTGAACACCTTCAAGATCACGTCAAGGCATGTGCTCATTTGAAAGTACTATTGAGCGTTTTGATCTATCCTTATAGATCTTGATGCTCAATGTTCAAGTAGCTTAATCCAGGTTTTCCATTGAAAACACTTTCCAAATAACCCTATATGCTTTCCAGAAATTCTACGTCATTTTTGATCATTAATATGTCAACAACATATACTCATCAGAAATTCTATAGTGCTCCCACTCACTTCTTTGGAAATACAAGTTTCTCATAAACTTTGTATACACCCAAAATCTTTGATCATCACCAAAGCATACATTCCAACTCCGAGATGCTCACTCCAGTGCTCAGAAGGATTGCTGGAGCTTTGCATACTTATTAGCATATTTCAGGATAGACAAAACCTTCCGGTTGTATCACATACAACCTTTCCTCAAGAATCGTCGAGGAAACAATGTTTTGACATCCTATCTGCAAGATTTCATAAATAATGCAGTAATTGCTAATATAATTCCAACAGACTCTTAGCATCGCTACGAGTGAGAAAGTCTCATCGTAGTCAACTTCTTGAACTTGTCGAAAAACATCTTAATGACAAGTCGAGCTTTCTCAATGGTGACACTTACCATCATTGTCTGTCTTCCTTTCAAAATCCATATGTACCTAACAGCCTTACGACCATCAAGTAGTTCTTCCAAAGTCTATACTTTGTTTTTATACATGGATCCTATCTCGGATTTCATGGCTTCTAACCATTTGTCGGAATTTGGGCCCACCATCGCTTCTCCATAGCTCGTAGGTTCATTGTTGTCTAGCAACATGACCTTCAAGACAGGATTACCGTACCACTCTAAAGTACTACGCATCCTTGTCACCCTACGAGGTACGGTAGTGACTTGATCTGAAGTTTCATGATCACTATCATAAGCTTCTACTTCAATTGGTGTAGGTGCCGCAGGAACAACTCTTCGTGCCCTGCTATACACTAGTTGAAGTGACGGTTCAATAACCTCATCAAGTCTCCACCATCCTCCCACTCAATTCTTTCGAGAGAAACCTTTCCTCGAGAAAGGACCCGATTCTAGAAACAATTCATATTGCTTTCGGATCTGAATTAGGAGGTATACCCAACTGTTTTGGGTGTCCTATGAAGATGTATTTTATCCGCTTTGGGTTCGAGCTTATCAATCCTGAAACTTTTCACATAAGCGTCACAGCCCCAAACCTTTAAGAAACGACAACTTAGGTTTCTCCTTACGGTGTCGTCTCAACGGAATTATGTGGTGCCCTATTTAAAGTGAATGTGGTTGTCTCTAATGCCTAACCCATGAACGATAGTGGTAACTCGATAAGAGACATCATGGTATGCACCATATCCAATAGGGTGCAACTATGACGTTTGGACACACCATCACACTATGGTGTTCCAGGCTGTATCAGTTGTGAAACAATTTCCACAATGTCTTAATTCTGTGCCAAACTCGTGATTCAGATATTCATCTCTATGATCATATCATAGATCTTTTATCCTCTTGTCACGACGATCTTTCAACTTCACACTGAAATTACTTGAACCTTTCAATAATTCAGACTCGTGATTCATCAAGTAAATATACTCAACATCTACTCGAATCATCTGTGAAGTAAGAACATAACGATATTCACTGCATGCCTCAGCACTCATTGGACTGCACACATCAAAATGTGTTACTTCCAACAAGTTGCTATCTTGTTCCATCTTACTGAAAACGAGGCTTTTCAGTCATCTTGCCCATGTGGTATGATTTGCATGTCCCAAGTGATTCAAAATCAAGTGAGTCAAAAACGGTCCATTTGCATGGAGTTTCTTCATGCATATACACCAATAGACATGGTTCGCATGTCTCAAACTTTTCAAAAATGTGAGTCCAAAGATCCATCAACATGGAGCTTCTTCATGCGTTTTAAACCAATATGACTTACATGGCAGTGCCACCAGTAAGTGGTACTATCATTACTATCTTTTGGCATGAAAATGTGTATCACTACGATCGAGATTCAATCAACCATTCAGGTTTAATGCTAATCTTGATGGTAGAGGGAGCGTGCGATGTTTGATTACATCAAACTTGGAAAAACTTCCAACACATATCGTCAGCTCACCTTTAGCTAGTCTCCGTTTATTCCATAGCCTTTTGTTTCGAGTTACTAACACTTAGCAACCGAACCGGTATCTAATACCCTGGTGCTACTAGGAGTACTAGCAAAGTACACATTAACACAAGGTATATCCAATATACTTCTATCAACCTTGCCAGCCTTCTTATCTACCAAGTATCTAGGGTAATTCTGCTCTAGTGGTTGTTCCCCTTATTACAGAAGCACTTAGTCTCGGGTTTGGGTTTTACCTTGGGTTTCTTCACTAGAGCAGCAGCTGATTTGCCGTTTCATGAAGTATCCCTTCTTGCCCTTGCCCTTCTTGAAACTAGTGGTTTCACCAACCATCAACAATTGATGCTCCTTCTTGATTTCTACTTTCGCGGTGTCAAACATCGCGAATACCTCAAGGATCATCATATCTATCCCTGATATGTTATAGTTCATCACGAAGCTCTAACAGCTTGGTGGCAATGACTTTGGAGAACCATCACTGTCTTATCTGGAAGATCAACTCCCACTCGATTCAAATGATTGTTGTACTCAGACAATCTGAGCACAAGCTCAACAATTGAGCTTCTCTCCTTAGTTTGCAGGTTAAGAAAGTCATCGGAGGTCTTATACCTCTTGACATGGGCACGAGCCTGAAATCCCAATTTCAGCCCTCAAAACATCTCATATGTTTCGCGATGTTTCAAAAACGTCTTTGGTGCCTCAACTCTAAACCGTTTAACTGAACTATCACGTAGTTATCAAAACGTGTATGTCAGATGTTCGCAACAACCACAGACAACGTTCGAGGTTCAGCACACTGAGCGGTGCATTAAGGACATAAGCCTTCTATGAAGCAATGAGGACAATCCTCAGTTTACGGACCTAGTCCGCATAATTGCTACTATCAACTTTCAACTAATTTTTCTCTAGGAACATATCTAAACAGTAGAACTATAGCGTGAGCTACGACATAATTTGCAAAAACCTTTTGACTATGTTCAGGATAATTAAGTTAATCTTATGAACTCCCACTCAGATAGACATCCCTCTAGTCATCTAAGTGATTACATGATCCGAGTCAAACTAGGCCGTGTCCGATCATCACGTGCGACGGACTAGTCATCATCGGTGACCATCTTCATGTTGATCGTATCTTCTATACGACTCATGTTCGACCTTTCGGTCTCCGTGTTCCGAGGCCATGTCTGTACATGCTAGGCTCGTCAAGTTAACCCTAAGTGTTTTGCATGTGTTCCGAGGCCATGTCTGTACATGCTAGGCTCGTCAACACCCGTTATATTTGAACGTCTGAATAAAACACCCGATCATCACGTGATGTTTTGAAACAGCGAATTGTCGCAACGGTGCATAGTTAGGGGAGAACACTTCTTGAAATTGTTGTAAGGGATCATCTTATTTACTACCGTCGTTCTAAGCAAATAAGATGTATAAACATGATAAACATCACATGCAATCAAATAGTGACATGATATGGCCATCATCACTTTGCTCCTTTTGATCTCCATCTTCGGGGCTCCATGATCATCATCGTCACCGGCATGACACCATGATCTCCATCATCATGATCTCCATCATCGTGTCTTCATGAAGTTGCCTCGCCAACTATTACTTCTACTACTATGGCTAACGGTTAGCAATAAAGTAAAGTAATTACATGACGTTTAAGTTGACTCGCAGGTCACAAATAAATAAAGACAACTCCTATGGCTCCTGCCGGTTGTCATACTCATCGACATGCAAGTCGTGATTCCTATTACAAGAACATGATCAATCTCATACATCACATATATCATTCATCACATCCTTTTTGGCCATATCACATCACATAGCATACCCTGCAAAAACAAGTTAGACGTCCTGTAATTGTTGTTTGCATGTTTTACGTGGCTGCTATGGGTTTCTAGCAAGAACGTTTCTTACCTACGCATGAACCACAACGTGATATGCCAATTGCTATTTACCCTTCATAAGGACCCTTTTCATCGAATCCGATCCGACTAAAGTGGGAGAGACAGACACCCGCCAGCCACCTTATGCAACTAGTGCATGTTTGTCGGTGGAACCGGTCTCACGTAAGCGTACGTGTAAGGTTGGTCCGGGCCACTTCATCCCACGATGCCGCCGAATCAAGATAAGACTAGTAACGGCAAGCATATTGAACAATATCGGCGCCCACAACTACTTTGTGTTCTACTCGTGCAAAGAATCTACGCAATAGACCTAGCTCATGATGCCACTGTTGGGGAACGTAGCAGAAATTCAAAATTTTCCTACGTATCACCAAGATCTATCTATGGAGAGACCAGCAACGAGTAGAAAGAGAGTGCATCTACATACCCTTGTAGATCGCTAAGCGGAAGCGTTCAAGTGAACGGGGTTGATGGAGTCGTACTCGTCGTGATTCAGATCACCGATGATCCTAGTGCCGAACGGACGGCACCTCCGCGTTCAACACACGTACAGCTCGACGATGTCTCCCACGCCTTGATCCAGCAAGGAGAGAGGGAGAGGTTGAGGAAGACTCCATCCAGCAGCAGCACAACGGCGTGGTGGTGATGGAGGAGCGTGGCAATCCTGCAGGGCTTCGCCAAGCACCTACGGGAGAGGAGGAGGTGTCACGGGAGGGAGGGAGGCGCCAAGGGCTCAGGTATGGATGTCCTCCCTCCCCTCCACTATATATAGGGGCAGGGGAGAGGGGGGAGGCGCAGCCTTTCCCCCTACTCCAAGAAAGGGGTGCGGCCAAGAGGGGGGGAGGAGTCCATCCTCCCCAAGGCACCTCGGAGGTGCCTTCCCCCTTGAGGACTCTTCCCTCTAGGGTTCCCTAGGCGCATGGGCCTCTTGGGGCTGGTGCCCTTGGCCCATGTAGGCCAAGGCGCACCCCCTACAGCCCATGTGGCCCCCCCGGGGCAGGTGGCCCCACCCGGTGGGCCCCCGGGACCCTTCCGGTGGTCCCGGTACAATACCGATGACCCCGAAACTTGTCCCGATGGCCGAAACAGGACTTCCTATATATAAATATTTACCTCCGGACCATTCCGGAACTCCTCGTGACGTCTGGGATCTCATCCGGGACTCCGAACAACATTCGGTAACCACATACAAACTTCCTTTATAACCCTAGCGTCATCGAACCTTAAGTGTGTAGACCCTACGGGTTCGGGAGACATGCAGACATGACCGAGATGTTCTCCGGTCAATAACCAACAGCGGGATCTGGATACCCATGTTGGCTCCCACATGTTCCACGATGATCTCATCGGATGAACCACGATGTCAAGGACTCAATCGATCCCGTATACAATTCCCTTTGTCTAGCGGTATGGTACTTGCCCGAGATTCGATCGTCGGTATACCGATACCTTGTTCAATCTCGTCACCGGCAAGTCTCTTTACTCGTTCCGTAACACATCATCCCGTGATCAACCCCTTGCTCACATTGTGCACATTATGATGATGTCCTACCGAGTGGGCCCAGAGATACCTCTCCGTTTACACGGAGTGACAAAATCCCAATCTCGATTCGTGCCAACCCAACAGACACTTTCAGAGATATCCGTAGTGTACCTTTATGGCCACCCAGTTACGTGTCACGTTTGGCACACCCAAAGCACTCCTACGGTATCCGGGAGTTGCACAATCTCATGGTCTAAGGAAATGATACTTGACATTAGAAAAGCTTTAGCATACGAACTACATGATCTTGTGCTAGGCTTAGGATTGGGTCTTGTCCATCACATCATTCTCCTAATGATGTGATCCCGTTATCAACGACATCCAATGTCCATGGTCAGGAAACCGTAACCATCTATTGATTAACGAGCTAGTCAACTAGAGGCTTACTAGGGACATGGTGTTGTCTATGTATCCACACATGTATCTGAGTTTCCTATCAATACAATTCTAGCATGGATAATAAACGATTATCATGAACAAGGAAATATAATAATAATCAATTTATTATTGCCTCTAGGGCATATTTCCAACACTAATGTAATCTTCATTCGAGAGCTCCGAGTTGTTTTCCTGACCATCATCATGCTCATCCATCTATAAATTTTCAATACAAAAATATAATGTTGTCAGATGCCACCAAAAAATTACAACATGATAATGTCACTCACGTTAAGATCTTCCCATTCGTTCCCATTCTCTGACCGATCTCCACGATATGAATTTTCATCATCTGACCAATCTTCTATCCAGTCTTTCATCAGTTCTTCAAACTCCATGTCTACCATCATATCAGTTAACTCCTCGTCCGCCATTTCCTACAACAAATAATATGTATCAAATCATGTCAAAACATTATCAGTGAAGAAATATACAACACATAGCACACGATCACAGATGTTATGTAAACAACCCCAATCGAGGCCATTCAGATCTGCCAAACCAAGTCAGGAAGATGGCCACGGCACCCGTCGTGATCACTTTCAATCGCGAGGAGCAGCACTACAAAACCTAGCTAGATCTGTGATTACCTCTATCGCCGGATACCTAGGTTAGCCGCCACATGAAATAACGATAGTCGTGGTGGACACAGCCAACGGCAACCGACGCTACGTGAACCCTACACTAAAGAAACCCAGATCACGAGGAGCAGCACTACCGGAACAAGTTCCACGATCGCATGCGCCGCCGGGTAGGTAGGTTACCTGCCCCGCTAGGTTAACCGCTACCTCTGACGGCGGCAGTTCGTTCAATGTTGCCGCGAGCGAGACTAGAGGGGTGCGGGGGGACGCGGGATGCGGTACCTGTGAGCGCTGGAGATTCACGACGTTGCCGCGCCCGCTGTCCGACGAGATCGCCGGCGACGAGATAGCCGTCGCTGGAGATCTACTGCGTGAATTATGGAGATGCGTGAATGCTCGCGAGATTGATGGAGCTGCGTGAATGATCGGATCCGGCAGGTCCTACGTGGTCGTGGGGTCATGTGATGTTTTTTTTGGACCAGGTACTGTACATATACGGTCTGGGTTGTACAGGGCTAGACAGAGCTTGGATCTGGGCTACGGTGGGCCAGGAAAAAACCAAACTCGCGGGGACAAAAATACCCCTCGGGAATTAGGTTAGGGGGGAGCACCGGAGCAGGGCTGGTCTAGTATTCAATTTGTATAGTAGAACACCCGCAAAAAATAATAATAATAAATTGGGTCCGTCTATATTACATCTAGATGTGAGATAATATCTCACATCTAAGTATGATGTCAACGCCACCTCCTCATTGTTTATCTTGTTTGTCCGATTTTGATTTGTCATAAAGCCTGAAACAACGAACGAGTCTCGCGCTCACGTCCACCTAGGTGGGCCGGCCTATATGTCCGACAGCTCGTAGTGTGTACTAGCAGGAGGCTAGCTTTTTACGGTGTGCATCAGCCAGCCGAAGATTCCTTCTTGCTACATGTGTCTCTTCCTGTGCGTGCATGGTAGATCGACACATCACATTAGATCGGATGGCGACACAAGGAGAAGCAGCAAGCACCTTGGTAAGTAGTGTTGCGTCACAACTCGAAGCTAGCGATCAGATTTTTTTTCCAGGAAAAGCTAGTGATCAGATGTATATCAGTGAAAATAAAGTAGCTCTACCATCAACCGCAAAAAAAACTAGCTCTACCATCGATTTGTTGGGTTTTGCATTTTATTGTAATCTATTTAGCGGCGTGTCTCTGATCTCTAGCTTCTAGTAGGCTATAAATGATTTTTCCCTTTTGTTTTTTGCTTTTCCGTTCCACTTTTTATATTTTATGCATTAATATTCAATAAAAGACAAAGCTTGATAAAAAAATCAGAAACATTTTCATGAATTTGTGGTAATATACATTTAATTTTTAAAATATATATTGAACTTTTTAAATTATATTCACTGAAGTTTTTAATACAAACTAATTTTTTAATACAAACTTAAACTTTTTTAATATACATAGAACCATTTTAAATATATGGTTAGACATTTTCATAATATACACTAAATGTTTTTAAAACACATACTGAACAGTTGATCGTTCATCCAAAAGTGTTAAAAATTGTCTGGATTCAGAAAATGTTCGCCGATTCAAAATAAATAAATCACAAAGTTCCAAAATGTTCATGAATTTAAAATTATTCATATATTTGAAAAAGGTTCAAAAAATTTAAACTGTAAAGGAAAATAAAAAAATAATGAAAAAACAAATAGAAAAACCAAAAGAATAACCAAAAACTAAAGAGGAAAATAGACAAAAAAGAAAAGAACAAAAAAGCCAGTTGCAACCATCCAAAATAACCAAAAAGGTTCCTAAAACTGGATCCCCAAACCACAACTTTCCTAGGAATCCTCGATCGCTTCCCAAAAAACACTCGCTAACAACACAAACAGTCCAACCTACTATGAGGGAATAGTGAGCGACCGCTAAGCTTAGTGATTGTATCGGCGCCCCTCAAGGGCCTTATTGTAGGTATTAGTGTGCCTTGTTGTTTTATTAGCAACATGCAACTGGGACAAAGGGTCGAGTCATGCAACGGCAAGTCCATCCTCGGTTGCATGTCGAGGGTGGACATGCAATTGGATAGGGTTCGGGCAAGTTGCATCTAGGGTGAAAACAAAACAACACCCTCCTGAGTTTCAAGTTGAGGGTGGACTTGCAATTGGGCTGAAAGAAACCCCTAGTTTCAGGTCGAGGTCCAATTGCAACTACAATAAAAAAAGAACAAAAAACAACCCCCCCCCCCAAATTGTGAGTCGAGGATGGACTTGCAACTAGGGCAACTACAAAACAACACCCTCCCGAGTTGTGAGTACATGGTTGATTTGCACCTGGAGCGACTACAAACTACATTGCCCGAGTTGCAAGTCGGGGGTGGACTTGCAACTAGGGTGAAAACAAACAACACCTTTCCCAAGTTGTGAGTACATGGTTCACTTGCAACTGGGGCGATTACAAACTACATCTCTCGAGTTGCATGTTGGGGGTGGACTTGCAACTGGGGTAAAAGCAAAACAACACCCTCCCGAGTTGCAGACGAGGGTGGACTTGCAGCTGGGCCGACAGAAATCCCTAGTTGCGGGTCGAGGGTCTAATTGCAACTACTATGAAACAAGAACAAAAAACAACACCCCCCGAGTTGCGAGTCGAGGGTGGAGTTGCAACTAGGGCAACTACAAAACTACACCCTCCCGAGTTGCGTGTACATGGTTGACTTGCAACTGGGGCGATTACAAACTACATCCCTCGATTTGCAAGTCGGGAGCAAACTTGCAACCGAGGTGAAAACAAACAACAAATAACACCCTCCTGAGTTGCAAGTACATGGTTGACTTGCAACTGGGGCGATTACAAACTACATCCCTCGAGTTGCAAGTCAGGGGTGGACTTGCAACTGGGGTGAAAAAAAACAACACCTTTCCCGAGTTGTGATTACATGGTTGACTTGCAACTAGGGCGATTAAAAACTATATCTCTCAAGTTGCAAGTCATGGTGGACTTGCAACTGGGGTGAAAGCAAAACAACACCCTCCCGAGTTGCAGACGAGGGTCGACTTGCAACTGTGCCGACAGAAATCCCTATTTGCAGGTCGAGGGTCTAATTGCAACTACTATGAAACAAGAATAAAAAACAACACCCCCCCTCCCGAGTTACGAGTCGAGGGTGGAGTTACAACTAGGGCAACTACAAAACCACACCCTCCCGAGTTGCGAGTATACGGTTGATTTGCAACTGGGGCGGTTACAAACTACATCCCTCGAGTTGCAAGTCGGGGGTGGACTTGCAACTGGGGTGAAAACAAACAACACCCTCCCGAGTTGCGAGTACATGGTTGACTTGCAACTGGGGCGATTACAAACTACATCCCTCGAGTTGCAAGTCAGGGGTGGATTTGCAACTGGGGTGAAAACAAATCAACACCCTTCCGAGTTGCGAGACGAGGTTGGACTTACAACTGGGCCGACAGAAACCCCTAGTTGCAGGTCTAATTGCAACTACTATGAAATAAGAACACAAAACAACGCCCCCCCCCTCCCGAGTTGCGAGTCGGGGGTGGACTTGCAACTAGCGCAACTACAAACTACACCCTCCTGAGTTGCGAGTACATGGTTGACTTGCAACTGGGGCGATTACAAACTACATCCCTTGAGTTGCAAGTCGGGGGTGGACTTGTAACAGGGGTGAAAACAAACAACAAACAACACCCTCCCGAGTTACGAGTACATGCTTGACTTGTAACTGGAGTGATTACAAACTACATCCCTCGAGTTGCAAGTCAGGGGTGGACTTGCAAATGGGGTGAAAACAAAACAACACCCTCCCGAGTTGCGAGTCGAGGGTGGACTTGCAATTGGGCCGACATAAACCCCTAGTTGCATGTCGAGGGTCTAATTGCAACTACTATGAAACAAGAACAAAAAACAACACCCCCTGAGTTGCGAGTTATGGACTTGCAACTAGGGAAACTACAAAACTACACCCTCCCGTGAGTCGGGGGTGGACTTATAACTAGGACAACAACAAACGACGATGAAAAACAAAATAGTGGCCTAGTTGCGAGTTGAATGTTGATTTGCAACTAGAACAACAACAAACAATGGCCTAGTTAGAGTTGAGGGTGAACTTACAACTTTGACAACAACAAAAGTATGAACCTAGTTGCGAGTCGAGGATGGACCTGCAATTAGGACAACTGTGAAACAATGCGCCCAGTTGCGAGGAAATGGTCGACCAACAATTGGGATGAAACAAACTATGGACCCAGTTGCGAGTCAGAGGTGGACTTGCAACTAGTGTGTAAAACAAAAGGCATATCTTGTTGCGAGTCGAGGATGGGCTTGCAATAGGGAGAACTATGAGGCCAGTTGCGAGTCGAAGGTGGACTTGCAACTGAGACAACTACGAAACTACGAACCCAGTTGCGAGTCAAGGGTCGACATGCAACTGGGATCAAACAAACTACAATCCCAGTTGCGAGTCAAGGGTGAACTTGCAACTAAGATGAAAGACAAAACACAGGTCAAGTTGCGAGTCAAGGGTGGGCTTCCAACAAGGATAAAACAAACTATGGGCCTAGCTAGTTGTGAATCAAGGATGGACTTGTAACCGGGACAACTGTACAAAACTATGATATGAGTTGTGAGTCAACGGTGAGTTTGTAAAAGGGACAACTACAAATTGTGAGCTTATCTGCGAGTCAAGGGTAGACTTGCAACTGGGATAAAAAACAAACCGCATGCCCAATTACGAGTCAATGGTGAGTTTGCAACTGGGAAAACTACACAAAACTACGATACGAGTTGTGAGTAGAGGGTGGATTTGCAATTATAACAATTTCAAACTATGAGCTGCGTTATGACCAAAAGACGGACTTGCAACCAGGATGAAAAACAAAATATGGACCCAGTTATGAGTCTGAAGGTAGACTTGCAACCGGGACAAGCGCATAACCTACCTCTTTGACTTCTACGACATTGCAAATGACATGGGCACACAAGAACGCGTGCAGAAAAATTCCCAATAAAAAAACATATGTACATCACGGACGGGATGACAAACGAACAAAATGGAACAACGCGGTAGAGGAATACATCGGCCCACATGCAAGATAAAAAATTTGCACTAAATTACAACAGCAAGATCCGGTGGACAATAACTCAGATGAAACATTGCTATTTTTATCTTAATAAAGCTTAGAAGAAATGGGAGACAATGTGAAAATGAACAGAGAAGGTAACAACCACGATAGACCTTTGCTTTTCTTGTCTCTTCTAATTCTACGCAGTGGCCTAGAAACATCGTAGCGAAATGGCTTGTCAGCGCGGCACGATAATGGACCGAAAAGTGTGAAGCCAAACTGACCAACAAAAGGATGCGAGACAAACAAAACATCGACCAACAAGGCGGGGATAGCGGTTGCACAAAAATTACAAAAACTAAATCAACTGGTAAAAAAAATAGATGAGACATCATAAAAAATCATCTAGATTGTGATTTTGCAATTTAGTATAAAAGTTTTGACTGGACAAATGGAGGACTAAAGCCACAACGCGCACCAAACAGAGCAAATTACATGAACTGTACAATAATTAATCATGTGGTGAGAATTAGCAAATAGTTAATCTGATTTGTACAAAAAAGGAAAAAAATTATAACATTTTCTTCTAGAAAATCACGAACAACTCATATTTTTTAAAGGCAAACGAACAACTCACATTTTTTTGAGGTGGTCGAACAACTCATATGGACGTGAAATGATCGGGGGATAAAGAAAAAAAAACAGGCACAAACACTAACACAGGGAACACAGGCCGACAAACAACGACTAAGGACATAATGGGCCCAAGAAACACAGCAGCGATGCGAGCACAACGGACACGGCAACTATGCGAGCACATAATGGACACGACTCGCATGAAAAAAAAGACTGTAGATCAAACGGTGAGAGACTTAGATGTGAGACACCAACAAAAATCACGAGTTTTTGAAAAGGCGAAAACAAAAAATAAAAAGAGAAAAAACAAAGAAAAAGATTGGAAGCTTTTCCCAGAACTAGTAAAAGAAACCTTCATGGGCCAGCTCATTCACACATGTAGGCTTCGGGGAGACAAAAAACCAAACAAATGGTACAAGGACATAGAACGACTAGACAAATTTTTTTCCCTGAAAAAAAATTGTCGTTTTTCTTGGCTGAAAGCTCACAAAGAACAAAAAAGGGAGACTCACAAAAAACAAAAAAGCCCACAACAGGCAGGCGGGACAAGAGGCCGCAACTGCCATGTGCGGTGTCTAAAAAAAACTGCCATGTACGGGGACACACACAGGACACGGGCTGCCGCACCTCGTACCTGGACACGGGCTGCCGCGCGCGACGCCAGGTAGGGCGAGCGAGCCGAACGCGAATCTTAAATACAAAACAAGATCCGACGGCTCTAAACTTAGATGTGAGATAACTATTTCACATCTAGATGTGAAATAGCAAATCTGTAATAAATTGTATAGTATAGTAGAAAGGAAGGTATAACAGCTGTCCTTGGCTTGTATCTTAAAGCGGGTTGCAAACGATGAGATCCTTGCCGGTAGGTACCGCGCAAACTGACTTTGCGATCTGTTGCCATCGTGCAAGTTTGTGTAGCATGGGTGTAGAAAGCGTTGATGGTTCCGATGCAAAAATAACTCTCTGTGGCCACTTTATATTTATTATAACTCTTTTTGTACATTTGTGTGCTTCCGATGTTGCGTTTGCGTATGTTTGAAGCTTGCTTATGTATAGCTTGATGCTACTTTACTGTGTTTTGGATGCGTTTTCATATATTCCAGGTCAAGTTTGTTGCTAAGGTTGCAAGTTGCTCTGCTTGCCTTGGTGCGCCGTAATTGTTTGCATTTCTATATTCCAAGCCCTGCTCTGCTCCCATGATGAATGGTGCATGGATCTTATACCTTGTTTGTCTGACTTTGAGTGATCCTCGCAGCATATCCGTATTGGACTTTCTTTCTATAGGAAGTGTTGAAACTCTTTACATTTTCAAGAGTGATGCTTAGCCCATGGTTTTCATGCCTTGTTTCTCACCGCCGTTACCTTTTCCTAGTGATGGATGGTAAAGTGTCTGCTTTTCAATTGTCAATGGATGGAAAGAATGATCATGGTTAAAGTCCTTTGACGTGAACACCAGCTTCCAATTGATGGTGTTTTTCCAAAGTAAAAAATCCACCTTGCAACAAAGACAAGAAAAAAGTACTTTTAATTGGCCAATTGTTGCTTGGTTACCCATTCCGGTACCAGGAATACAGTTCTTCTGCCAAGCATATTCAGGTGCAGCAGATGCTTCAGGAATCTTAGTTACTTAGCAATCCTGTACACAAACGCACTATCAACTTCAGTATGATGTCTGTAATGTAGGATTATATTTCTTGGCGGTCTAGTTGATCTTGGCGAAGTCCAGCGTCTTCTTGCCCTCGAGCTTGCTGGTGACGTAGTGCCGGCTGTACTCGCCGTGCTTGAACCTCCGGTACCGGCAGGGCTCCCCGTCGGCAACTAGCTCCGGAAGTGGGCCGAGCTCGACGTCGTAGGCTGGCGCGTAGAACGTCACGATGGACAGGCGGTCCTGCTCGCCGTTGGTCACCGCCCGGTGCTCGACGCTCTTGTACCTGCCGTTCGTGAGCACCTCGAGCGAGTCGCCGAGGTTGACGACGAGGGCGTGCGGGATGGGGTGGACGGGAACCCAGGCGCCGTCCCGGAGCACCTGCAGCCCCGCGCGGCCGGCGTCCTGCTGGAGCACGGTGACCGCGCTCCCGTCAGAGTGCGCGCTCAGCCCCAGCACCAGGTCCGGCCGCGGACACGGCGGGTAGAAGTTCATCCGCACCGCCTGCACCGCGTCGCCGAACATGCCCGCGAACGTGCCGGGCGCCAGGCCCAGCGTCTCGGCGATGTGCTCCAGGAGACGATGGCAGAGCGCCCTGACCTCGGCGGAGTACCTCTCGAGGGTGTCAGTGAAGGCGGCCGGCTTGGTCGGCCAGAGCTTGGGCTGCCGGATGAACGCCGGGGACACGCCGAGCGCCAGCATGTTGCACCAGTCGAGCTTCTGGTCTTCGCAGAAGACGAAGGCGTGGCCGTAGCCCTGGATGCCGCCCGGCGCCATGGGGTACCGCTCCTTCTCCTCCAGCGGCAGCATGAAGAACTCCCTCGACAACCTCTCCATCTCGTCCAGCAACTCGCCGTCGATGCCATGGTTCACAACCTACATACACACACAGCATCATCAGTCACATGATCGATGATTGACGAAGTGATTCAGTGATGGGTCGACTGGTACATGCAGCGGACCTGGAAGAAGCCCCACTCCTCGCAGGCTCGCCTGAGCTTCTCCAGCTCGTCCCCATCGCCGCCCCCGCGCCGGAGCTCGCCGGCGTCGATCACGGGGATCTCCGCGTGCGCGCACACGTTGGCGCCGCCTGGCCGGTCGTCCCCGTCCCGGAGGTACCGCTCGGGCACGTCGCCCGCGCACGCCCTCTGCAGCTCCTGCACGTCGTCAACCCGCCCGATCTTAACAACCCCACCATCCTTCTCCTCCTCCTCCTGCCGCTGCTGCTGCTTAGGGGAGCAGACGGCCGCAGAAGCCATTGCCGACCGTCTTGCTTCACTGCCGAATCTTGGTGCCGGGGTGCGCCTGTATATATAGGCCGGCTACCGAGAGGGAAACATCACTGGAATTCGTCCTGGCCGCTCTTGGTGGGTGTGAGTGTGAGTGTGGTGTTATGTCACACGTGAGCTCAGCGCAGCTCCACTCTCGGCGAGAACACCATGAAAGATTCAGAAGTTTCGTGCCGGTGAAAACCACGGCATCCGGTCGAGGATGAGGATCAAGCCGGCAAGCTTTGCTTTCGCTCCGAGTTGGCTACTATTCTACTGCTGCCGCTGGTGGCAGGCAGTGTGCGGTTGCTTTAGCGCTTTGGGCGGTTTCTTCGTGAGCCTTTTGCTTTAGTTGGGCACTGTTCTGCGCCATGATCCGCGACTTTGTGACGCGGGACGGCCGAGTGGTTTCAGATGAGACGTTTGTTTGCCAGTTTCGGAGGCGCAGATAGGCACGGGCTGGGGTCCGTACCTAAAACTATGATATCCCGTGATGATGGGGACTGCATGGACGATGCCGTGATGGTGGCTCATGATTCATGTGAACGTCCTTTTCTTTTCTTACTTCTGCTTGAGCACACCCTCTTAAACACATCAAGGGATGAGATTCGTCCATACCCCTTCGTTGTCAGGGGCACGATCGTCTTATATAAAAAAAATAACCCCCCGCGCGTCCACGCCGATACCCCGCGTGCCTGTGTATACGGGGCTGTGGGACGAGCCGAGCCGCTTGGCAGCCGTGAGGACGCGAGCCAAGCAGTTAGCATCCATGGGCCCAGTATGTCAGATGCAGGGCGTGTTTTATTTTAAAAAGTCGGCGTTGACCGGTGGGGGCGTACGTGTGGACGTGGCGTGGACGGCCGTATCGTCGTGCAATTAACAGCTTGCAGTAACTGCGGCGTGCATGCAGGCGCCGACTGCTCGCGGCCGATCTCCTGCCGCCCGCCTGCTGCCCTTGTACGCCGCGCCCTCCACTACCGCGCGTGCGGCGACCGGCCGCCTGCCGCCCGCCTTCTGCCTCGGGCCGGCAGTTGACGCGACCGCTCAGCTGCCGCCGCTGCGGCGACCGCCCGCCCTCCTTCAGACGCCACCGATGCCTCGCCTACCACGTCTGCCGTCCTCGCGCCTTCACACGCCACCGCTGCCGCGCCTTCCCACGCTACCGCTGTCGCGTATGACGCCAGCCGCCCACGCCGGGCCGCCCGCCTTCCCCCTCGTGGCGCGCGCCACAGACGGCTCGCCCCGGGCCAGTCCCTCCACCCGCCCGCCTTCCCCCTCGTGGCGCGCGCCACCGACGGCTCGCCCGCCCATTTCCCTCCCCCGCCGTCTATAAAAAGGCTGCGCCATCCCCTCTCCACGCCGTGCCATCTCCCTCGCCCGCCCATCTCCCTCTTCCTCTCCACGCCGGCGATATTCCTCTTCCTCTCCACGCCGGTGATGTCTTCCAGCGACTCCGACGAGGGCGCGTGGCCGGGCGGCGTCTGGCCGCTGAGCCTCACCATCGGCGATACGGAGGACCTGGCCCGGTACCGCCTGGTGGTGCCGCCGGCAGCCAAGGTGCCGGGGCCATGGTGGATCGGTGTGGACGGCATCCCCACCATGGGACCGCCGCCGACGAGGGAGCAGCTCCGCGCCTTCCCTAGCGGCCGGTACAACTGGAGGGCCCCCCGCAGGTTCTGGCGCGGGAAGAACTTCGACGTCGTCCTCGGCGTGTTCAGGGCCGAGGCGGCCCGCCTCCCTGTCGGGGACATTACCGGTGAGGTCGGCTCTTCCTGTGGTCGCCACCGCCACGGCCCACCTCTAGCCGTCCCAACTGCCCCGGCACAGCAGGCGCCCCCTGCCCCGGCGCTGGTCGAGATCCCGCTGGCGCAGGCCGCCCTCGCGCAAGACGGAGACCCCGACGACACGCCGGGGCTACTTGCGGTGCTGGCCCGGTCGGTAGAGGAGGCGACGGTGGCGGCCACTCACGAGGAACGAGAGCGGCTGGCAGCCATAGCGGCGGTGCAGGAGCAGCAGGTGCGGGAAGACAACTGGTGGGACTTTAGCGACGACGACGATGACGACGGCAGCGGCGACGACGATGGCGGCGAAGGAGAGGCCGGCGGTATGGCGCCGGTCGTCGACCTCACTGGCACCAGCGACAACGAGTAGTCTAGTTTTAGGGTTTAGATTTGAATTTCGTTCCAAGTTATGTGAGAGCAGTGCTCGGTTATGTTTAGGGTTATGTAAAATATCTTGAATTATGAATGAACTCGGAATGGTTTATCTGGAAAAAAAATATCCTTACGTTTAATTTGATGTTAGTCGTGCAATAAAACTTCAAAAAATAATGGAAACATGCATTTGAACGTTATGAGACGATAAGCGACACAAAAACTATAGAAAAATCGGTCGCAATACGCATGCATGGGGCCTTCGCTCATACCCGAACGGTCTCCGGAAAACTTGTCATGCATGACACCAAAAACATATTGTGTCAGTCCGGGGTGTGCTATGTGATGTTTTCACCGAAAAAATTATAGAAATTCAGTAAGTGGCACAAGGCCACGAAACTTGTCATGCATCCTAGTGATGATGATGGTGCATAGGAAAATACGTCACCCAATTTTGGCAGGAAGTGGGCATGCCCATCGTAGGACCCCACGCAAGATTAGAACGAATTCGGGCACCAAACGCACGTTGCGTCACGTCCGGTCAGTGTTTTCGGTGCGTTTCACAGAGAAAACCATAAGAAAGTCATACGGTCTCAAAAAATTTTGAAAACTTGCAGGCATGATGGAACTGGTGATGCGGGCGTGTAGAAAAAATTTGGGGTCCACCGGCTGAGTCAGAAAAGAAAACGCAGTACGGAGCTGGCCTCCTTCATATCCGATCAGTGCCGGTTGCATAGGTGGCATGAGGTGGCATGCATGAAACGTCAACCAATTTTGGGAGGCAGTGGGTGTTGGTGTCAAAACCGGTGGATCTCGGGTAGGGGGTCCCGATCTGTGTGTCTAAGGCTAATGGTAACAGTAGGCAAGGGACACAATGTTTACCCAGGTTCGGGCCCTCTCGATGGAGGTAAAACCCTACTTCCTGCTTGATTGATATTGATGATATGGGTGTTACAAGAGTTGATCTACCACGAGATCATAGAGGCTAAACCCTAGAAGCTAGCCTATGATGATTATGAATGTTGTGATCGTCCTCATACGGACTAAACCCTCCGGTTTATATAGACACCGGAGGGGGCTGGGGTTTACACGGAGTCGGTTACAAAGAAGGGAATCTAATATCCGGATCCTAAGCTTGTCTTCCACGCAAAGGAGAGTCCCCTCCAGACACGGGACGAAGTCTTGAGTCTTGTATCTTCACGGTCCAACAGTCCGGCCAAAGTATATAGTCTGGCTGTCCGGATACCCCCTAATCGAGGACTCCCTTAGTAGCCCCTGAACCAGGCTTCAATGACAATGAGTCCGACGCGCAGTTTGTCTTCGGCATTGCAAGGCGGGTTCCATCCCCGAATACTCCAAAGTAATTATCGAACACTTAAATCATGCCCGGATCCGCAAGACGATCTTCACATACTGCCGTAGAGAGAGCAATATTCCAAAAATATAATCTGCTAATAATTTTTGTACGACGTGTTCCTGCATCGTGGCCCGACCCAATACGAGCCGGTTTTTCTCGGCCTGCCTCGATACGCATTGCGAGGCGGTTTCACTGGCGCACCTTGCCAAAGCAGAGATCGTGTTCCCCTTATCGCGAGATCTTCTATCAATACGGGCGCGCGCAACCCCACGACGCCCGTTAGTATGACTCCGTGTTTTTAGGCAAGTCCCAAGCGATCATGCTGAGGATGCTTGATATTCACCCCCTTTATAAAGTGGCCGAGGCCTATCCCTCTTTTCCACCACCCTTGCGCCTTTTCGCATCTCAAGTTCTAACACCCGGAGCCCCAGCTCAAGTACCTCGGATCCTCAATCATGCCCGGATCCAACCTTCAAGGCCGGTGGATGGCTTCCTCGGTCATAGAAGAGGACATTGCGAAGCTTAGGGAGGTCGGATATCTGACTACTGACACCAAGCATAGGCTTCCTGCTCCAGGGCATGTCATCCCTACTCCCGAACCCAACGAGAGTGTTGTATTTGTTCCTCACTTCCTGCGCGGCTTAGGCTTCTCCCTTGATCCCTTTGTGAGAGGGCTCATGTTCTACTATGGGATAGATTTTCATGATCTAGCTCCGGACGCCATACTTCAAATCTCGTCGTTCATTGTTGTGTGCGAAGCCTTTCTTCACGTCACCCCGCACTTCGGCTTATGGCTCAAGACCTTCAATGTGAAGCCGAAGATGATTGAGGGGCAACACGCGGAGTACGGAGGTGTTGTAATAAGCAGGAACGCCGATGCTCCATGGCCAGAGGGCTCCTTCCCAGAGGTGTTCGATCTATGGTAGCGGAGGTGGTTTTACGTCACGGCTCCCAGAGGCACAAAGTGGGTGGCTGCCCCCGACTTCCGTTCGAGTCCTCCTCCTTAATTGGCGTCATGGACCAATGTAGGACGGGATTGGGGACCTACTAATGATGTACCAACACTGCAAAGCCATATCCGGGAGCTTCTTGAGAGGGATATTAGCCTTGCCAGCATAATTCAGGTAATGCTAATCCGACGGATGTTGCCGTGTGAATGCCGGCCTCTCCGGATGTGGGAGTTCAATGCAGAAGGTCCGCGGACTATTTTGCACTTCTTCGGCCTGACGCTCTAAGGGATGTGTAAGTTATTCTTCAGACCACAAGCAAAGTGTCTGGACACCATCGAGGATGCGGGCCTGAGCTGCAATCGCCGAGATACCCAAGTAAGTAAACCCAGAAACCGAACGCTTCATTTATATTTATCATAACATTATTCTGAAAATCCTCCGTGGCTAGGAATGGCGCAGCAAGGCGGAGAGAATCAGGTGTCCAACGCCACTTCCCGAAGGCTCGCCTAGTCCTACCATAGCCAAGATGCTTGATCGTGTGCTAAGCAAAATGCCCTCGGGGGAAGGCGAAGGGAAGAATAGAGAAGCCGAACTTCACACATTATGCATCCAAACTGGGGGAATTGCTACCTCCCCAAAGGAGGATAGCCGGGGAGGGGAATCTAAGGCCTCCTCCCCTCACGGGAAGAAAAGGGCCGCCTTCGAAGACTTGGAGATGGAGGTGCCCAGACAAGGGAAGAAAGCTTCACCAGGGGGCCCTTCCCCGAATGGCATCCTCACCGCGCCATGCCTGCCAGCGGGCCAGCCCTCAGTCGAGCTGTAAGTTAATCGTCTTCGAGAACAATAACCAAGATCTATTCTTTGCAGTCCGGCTAGCAGCTCTTCTCGACAGAGTTCGTCTTTGGGGGATCTCCTTCCGGAGATGATGGAGAGTGAGACCCCACCAACCTCTCCGCCTCATGAGGCGGGCGACCCCGAGGTGTCGTCACGGAGTAGTCTAGATCTGCCGAAGCCAGAAGCTAGTACTTCGGCTGCCCTGAGCCCGGAGCATTCGGCTCCCACGGGGGGCGATAAGAAGGGTCCGGCAAAATTCGATGTCCAACCAGACACACTGACGGGCCTTCTGAAGCAAGCTGATCTTTCGGAGGAGCACCATTCATTAATGAGCACGATGCTGAGGAAGATTTCATCCGCCACAAGCGGGTTGAATGAAGCCTTTACGAGCCTGCTCAGAGGCTTAGAGGTATGTAATGAAAAATACATATTTTTTGGCTGTGACGCATGCGCTAGGTGTGCTCCATATGGATAGTAGCCCCTGAGACTCTGGTTGTCCGCCCTAGGCGGCAAACGGAGGATCATATTGTGTAAGTAATGATCATGCTGTATTTATGCGCAGGTGTCGAAGGATCCGGCAGCCGACCGGTCCGTTGAAGTAGCCGAACTAAGCAGGCAGATTGGAGCTATTGATGCCGATATCACACTGGTGAACAAGCGGCTTAACAAGTCACAAGGTATGTGCTCTGCTTTCCTTATTATTTTTTATAGGAAAAATTGAGAGGAGCATAATGCTAATGTTATATGTTTGGACTGCAGATGGAGCTGCTGCCATGGAGGCCCTGAGGGCGGAACTTGCCCTGGCCAAGGAACAGGCCCGGGCCAGTGATGCGGCTGCCCTAAAGGCGGCCGAAGAGTTGAGAGCCGAACAAGCGGCTCGTCGCCGAAGCGAAGACAAAGTAGCCGAGATGGCTGTGGAGCTGAAAAATGTTGTCGATCGGCATGAGCTTCTTGAAAAAGAAAATAAGGCTATTTTGGCTGACCTGAAGAAGGCACTTGATGCGGCCAAGGAGACGCGGTCCGAAATTAGGGACGCGCGGGAGGAGCTTCGACAGGCCGGAGAAATCGCGGCTGGAAACCCCTACTTGTTGCGGATGAAGTTTTTAGATCCGAAGTACGCTCCTCTGGATCGACGCTAGAGTCCGGCAGACGCGTATGCGGACTTGGCGAAGAGTACGGCTGATGCAGCCAAGTTTTTCAAGGATCAAAAATATAATGAAGTGGAAAAGCTGTTCTGGTCACAATTCAGTGCTCCAACGCGCACATTGCCGTTGAGTGAGAAGATGGCTGCTGTGGCCGAGCTCCATAGGCTATCCGAACTTGCAATGCGGTTTGTGATAGACCATCTATGGCCAAAGGGGCCCAAGCCGGACAGTTATTTTGGTTTAGTGCAACAATTCCTTGGTGCCGTATCGCTTATTGATGCCATGAAGAGGTCGGCATGCATAGAGGGTGCACGGATGGCTCTTGCCCGCGTTAAAGCATATTGGACAGATATGGAGGCCACCATCATTGCGACCTAGAATCCGGCGGGAGGCCAAGATCCGTCCGAGCACTACTTGGATCAGGTAGTAGAAGGCGCTCGCTTAATAGAGGCTCAGTGCTCGAAGAATGTCATGTTCGAGTGACAAATCTTATCATTGTAAAAACAATGTTATTTTAATTATGGGGGCTATGTTTATACTTTTTGCCCGAAAGTATTATTGTGCCTCCTGTGCGGCCGTTTTTATGTATATGTGTAATCTGAAAGTTAGCAGTCATTGGCTTTAGCCCCCACACATACAATGCGGGGGTGTTCGCAAGAAATATGCGTAATCACACTTGATCCAACGTCTTGGTCCATTAAGGAGGTGATCGGCCGTCGAACGAGGCAACCGGACTATATAGCTGTAACACTTTCACTTAGCCATAGGAGTTTGACGATGGGGCTACTATGTAGCCCCTGGTACCTTTGCGTGCATCCGAATACGAGCGCGTGTGTACATGACCGGGAAACGGTCCTTCGTTAATGCGGAGGGATCCTAAAGATTCCGATAGGTCTTCGAGTGGTTGAAGAGTCTCTCGCTATATCATGACAGTCAGTTTTTGGCTTTCTCTACTAAGGTGCTCATCCGGAATAACCAGGGCACAATCGCAGTAGTTCTCCTTTGGCCGCCTTAGTCGATAAGAACGGAACGTAAGGCGGCGAACCCAGGAGCCGGGTGTCGTGGTACTAAGTCTGACAGTAGAATAGGGGGTAGGTATGGAGAGGCAAGATCCTAGCTATGGAGTAGTTGTGTACGCAAGAGATTTACGAGTTCAGGCCCTTCTCAGAGGAAGTAACAGCCTGATGTCTCGGAGCCCGGAGGCGGTCGACTGGATTATATGCGTAAGAGTTACAGGGGTGCGAACCCTTCTGCCAGTGGAGGGGGGTGGCTTATATAGAGGATGCCAAGACCCCAGCCAGCCCACGTAGCGGAGGGTTAAAGTACATTAAGGCCTGGCGTTACTGGTAACGCCTTACATAAAGTGTCATCATGACCATAAAGACTACTTAATTACAGACCATTTGGATACAGAGTAGATCTTGAACTCCTGGTGGTCGAGTGAGTCTTCATGGTCGAGTGTCTTCAAGTTCGTCGAGTGTCTTCCAGTCAGTCGAGTGGAGTCCCTCTAGGTCGACTGGAAGATGACTTCATCTCAAGATGTCCTCGGGGAGGGTACCTTGGATAGGTTCATGACCCTACCCTAGGTACATGACTTCATCATTAGCCCTCGAATGGATCGAGGTTTTAGTGAGGAAGGAGTTGAGAATTCTTCCGACTCCTCTTTCTATGCTATGAGTACGTCTTGTTCTGGATCAAATGACCGTAGGTGACGGTATAAACTTCTTTTTCAATCGCCTTGATCCATTCTGGATGTAGGTCGAGTGATCTTTCTACACTTGGAGATCTCCGAGCGACGGATCGCAGGAGATCTTCCATCTGACAAGTTTCCCTGCGGTTAGCGGATTTAGTGGGATCTGAATTTCGGGAAGCGCGCGAAGCGGAGAAGGCCGCGGTACTCGGATGGGATAAGACAGAGACGCCTTGATCCCCGCGCCGCCTTTTTCGCCATGTATCCCTCACGCGAGTGTTTCGGGATTTGACAGGATTGCCTGGGTCCACCAGTCAGCCACTCGGAAGCGACTCCATATAAGGAATCGAGCGGAGGTTTTTGAACAGTGCTCCCTCATTTTCCCCTCCCCCGTCTTCGGATTCATTCGCTGCCCTTGCCATCTGTTCAGCACCGTTGCTCCGTACCAGCCTCATCGGCGACAATGGTGAAGGAGAATACGGTGGCTTTGGAGCGGGCGAAGAAGGCGACGGCGCAGGCGAAGGGGAGAGCGACCAGTCGGGGTGGATCCTCGTCGCGGTCCCGCCTGCCACAAGTTTGGATCCAAGGGGATTGGATCCGCTCGACCATCACCCAGAAGGATCTCGACGACCTGGCCAACGAGGGGCTGATTGAGCACGGGGCGGCGAGGCTCCCGGGGACGGAGTGGCAGCCGCAGCCTCAGGAGGGTGAGTGCGTCCTTCTAGCGACTCATGTCGATCGTGGGTTTTCTTTGCCGCCGCATCTTTACTTTAGGGGGTTTCTGAACTTCTTCAGAGCTCAGCTCCACCACTTCACCCCCAATTCCATTGCCTATCTCGCCACTTTCGTTTCTCTATGCGAAAACTTCTTGGGTTGTCGGCCGCATTGGGGCCTTTTCAAACACATATTCACTTGTCGCTCTCAGATGGTCAAAAAGGCTATCCCGAATGACGAGAGAACCCAAGTAATCCAGATGTGCGGGGTTCTTGGGGTCCAGATGAGGAGTAAGAGTGTTTTTCCAGCTATGACCCTTCCCGAGTCAGTTAGAGGGTGGCAGTCGACCTGGTTCTACTGCCGAGACCAGTCGACGCCAGGGCAGTCGACTGGGCTCCCTCCCTTCTCCATGAGTCGAGTGAACAAGCCGTCTTCTCTGAAAGTAGTTCCGGAGGAGAAGGCCCAGGTTAAAATGTTGATGGAGCGGGTAGTCCAACTCATTCACGATGGTGTGACTGGCATGGATCTTCTGGAGGTTTTCCTTCGACGGCGTATCCAACCACTCCAGTACCGGGGCCACCCGATGTGGTTGTACTCTGGTATTGAAGACACCACTCGGGTTCACCCAGAAGAGGTCGACGACGTCACACTGGAGAGGTGGATGACTGCCATCACAGGGAACAAGGACAACCCTCGTGGGGCCAGGAGGATCCCGCCACTCGACCAATCTTATGAAGCAGACAAGGTATGACCACTTATCTCCGACTGTAATCATGTTTCGTCTATTCTGTTTCGCTGCAGATCAGTCGATCGACTTTTGTCTTGTTTGTTTTCTTTCAGGTCACCACTGAATTGTATTCAATGCCCAACGGGGCGCAAGCGCAGACCGAGGAGGAGGAAGGAAGTGGAGGTGAAAGTCAGGAGGAGTGGGAATCGGATGGCGATGAGGGTGATGAAGATGCAGGCTCCGATGAGGAGGAGGAGGAGGAAGAGGAGGAGGAAGTAGCGCCTTCTCGTTCTTAAAGAAGGTCTAAGCTTGCCCATGACCCTGCTGTCGAGCACGGCAAGGGGGCTGCGTCTGTTGTGCAATCGACCAAGCGTCCTCGGATGACCTCTCCGGCGCCGACTGAGAAAGCGTCGAAGCAATCTCGAATGGTGCCATCGAAGCCGACGAAGGCTCTACCGAAGATGAAGATGGTGATTCCAACTATTTCTGGGTAATGACATAACTTGTGTCCTCTTGTTTCTCATGGATTCGTTCTTGGTCGACTCGTTAGCTGACCGACTGATTTCTGAAAGTGCAGCGCTGCCACTTCTCATACCTCGGCCAGACCTGAAGATCAAGAAATGGAGGATGCCGTTACTTCCAACCCTGGTATGACCTTTGAAGTTTCGTTTTCAGTCGGTGGGATCTTCGTTTTTAACTTTGACTCTTTTCTGCAGCTCCATCCAATATCATCATTGATCTTCCTGATGATGATGAAGACGAGGAACCACTGAGGCAGAGGAGCAATAGGAGAGCGACTGCTGGCAAGGCAGCTCAGGTCGTACCAGCACCTGAGACGTTAGTCGCGGAGGGGGACAGTGTCACTCGGCCAACCATATCCTCTGCGGTGCCGCTGACGAGTGCTCGCCCTTCGTCGTAGAGTGCTGGCTAGCCTTCACTTTTCTCTACCCATCACATCCCTGAAGACCAAGCAAGCGCTGCTAGAGAAGCTATATGCCAGGCGGGGGTTATGATGGAGCAAGTGAAGGCGATCCGAGACGCCAGTCAAGCAGCTTATGACGCCAGTCAAGCAGCTTATGACGCCAGTTCAGCCCTTCAGAGCAATGTTCAGGTTGGTCGATCACTGCCTGTTCTGTTAGGATATGTTATCTGAAAACTTTTCTTTCTGAAAATCTTAGTATCTGTCGTACGCCCATTGGGTGTGTCAATTGAGAATCTGGATTGGTGGGGGCACACTGAGTGCACCCACTGGGTGTAGTCCCCAAGGCTATGGTCAACTGCTGGCAGTGGACTATAGTATTTATGTCTTGAGTTTTTCTTTTTTCTCATTACTGTCTTCACTCGATCTGGTCGAATGGAATCATAAACCGGTGGGGGCACGCTGAGTGCACCCACTGGGTGTAGTCCCCGAGACTGTGGTCGATTGCTGGCAGTCGACTATAGTCTGAAGAACACACACACTCTTTTTTTGGGTCGACTGATCGACTCTGAGTCTAGCTGATAGAACTAGTGGGGGCACGCTGAGTGCACCCACTGGGTGTAGTCCCCGAGACTACAGTTGAATGTTTAGATTCAACTGTAGTCTTAGAAATACTACAATTTTTCTCTTAGTCACTCAGAAGTGACCTATCTTTGACGTCTGTCGATTGTGTTTTTTGCAGAAATCTTGCGAGCATTCAGCTCGTTATACTGAATTGGAGAACAAGCGTATCCAACTCGAACTTGATCTGAAGCTCGTCCAGGAGAACTTCACGAAGGCGAAGGAGGAGGCAAAAGGTATGTTTGGTGAGAATCTTGACGACTGTCTTTGCTTTTTGCCTGTCCCCGAGTCTGATCTTATTGTGATTTTGCAGATAAACTGAGGGATGCTCTGAAGAAGAAGGACCTTGACCTCGCCGAGGCGCAGAAAGTGGCTTCGGACAAGACGAAACTTGCAGAAGAGAAGTTGGCTTCGGTCAACAAACTTGAAGAGGAAAACACTAATCTGAAAGCTGCTCTCGACATGGCCAACCAGGAGGTCACTCGACTGAAGAATGACAAGATGGTCCTGAGTGACAAAGCTAGCGAACTGGTGGGAAATAAGAATGATCTGGAGGCTTATCTAGGAGGACTTGCCAAGAAGCTATTCCTCATGCTTGAAGGTAACCCTTTGTATCTGACGGGCTTTTTAATCTTGACCTCGCCACCAAACTGCTGCCTTAACTTTGGGGTTGTGTCTACAGAGTTCTGCTAGAACTTTGAGGAGGAGACTGGTTGACTGGAGACGAGCCTGGATCCCATGAGCGTGCTCCGACTCGAGTCTCGCGTTGCTGCCGTTGTTGACTATCTTGCAAGGCTGAAGGTTGCGATGTCACACATCGACACGGCGCTCTGTCCAGGAGAAGCACTTCAGAATGATCTTGAGTCTCTGATGACTCGGCTGAATGAAGTTCCAAGTCGAGTGCAAGAATGGAAGAAGTCTTCTGCCAGGTGCGGTGCCGACGTTGCTCTATCTCTTGTCCGTGTCCACTGCAAGGATGCGCGAGAAGACAAGCTGGCAGCTCTCAAGGTGGCCAATACCAAGAAGCATGACTTCCGATCCTTCATGGAGACCTTCATCGCCACTGCCACTCGGATCGCAGATGGAATCGACCTGGACGAGTTTGTCGCGCCTTCCAGCCCTCCACAGGAGGGGTAAAAAACTTCTATGCTTGATGCTTTGAATTTGCCTCGGAATGCCGAGTGATTTTTGTAACCGATAAACCTTTAACAGGCTTGATGCCTGAGCGCTTCTGGATCCGTAGGACGCTATCCGAACTTGGTTTGCCGTTGAATATGTCTGCTTCTGCTTTCGAACAATCATCATCCTTGGGTTGGAATATATACTAGTGTATGTGATGCTCTTTTGCAGGTAGGGACGAAGCACAAATTGCAATCGACTTGTACTCGTCATGTTTTAGGGAAGCGCTGGGCTACAGCTAAGCCTCCGAGTGGGAGGTTAGTTCTCCACTCGACAGGATTTCCATCACTTAGGCGAGCAATGGGCTGCAGCTAAGCCCCCGAGTGGGAGGTTTGCTCTCCACTCGGTAGGATTTTCATCACTTAGGCGAGTACTGGACTGCAGCTAAGCCCCCGAGTGGGAGGTCTGCTCTCCACTCGGTAGGATTTTCATCACTTAGGCGAGCACTGGGCTGCAGCTAAGCCCCCGAGTGGGAGGTCTGCTCTCCACTCGGTAGGATTTTCATCCCTTAGGCGAGCACTGGGCTGCAGCTAAGCCCCCGAGTGGGAGGGCTGCTCTCCACTCGGTAGGATTTCCAAAAACTTAGGCGAGCATTGGGCTGCAGCTAAGCCCCCGAGTGGGAGGTCTGCTCTCCACTCGGTAGGGTTTTAGTGGCGTACCTCTGAAGAAGAAGGTAACAGTTGACCTGCACCTCGTCCTCCTTACAGAGCGCATGTTGTATTTGTGGCGTAGCTCGGAAGGAGAGGGTAGCAGTCGACCTGCACCTCGTCCTCCTTGCGGAGTGCACGTTGTATTTGTACTTAGGCGAGCGCTATGCTGCAGCTAAGCCTCCGAGTGGGAGGCCGGCTCACCACTCGGCAGGATTTTGTTTAAACTTAGGCGAGCGCTATGCTGCAGCTAAGCCTCCAAGTGGGAGGCTGGCTCACCACTCGGCAGGATTTTGTTTAAACTTAGGCGAGTACTTGGACTGCAGCTAAGCCTCCGAGTGGGAGGCTGGCTCACCACTCGGTAGGATTTTATTTTAAACTTAGGCGAGTACTTGGACTGCAGCTAAGCCTCCGAGTGGGAGGCTGGCTCACCACTCGGCAGGATTTTGTTTAAACTTAGGCGAGTACTTGGACTGCAGCTAAGCCTCCGAGTGGGAGGTTGGCTCACCACTCGGTAGGATTTTATTTTAAACTTAGGCGAGTACTTGGACTGCAGCTAAGCCTCCGAGTGGGAGGCTGGCTCACCACTCGGTAGGATTTTGTTTTAACTTAGGCGAGTACTTGGACCGCAGCTAAGCCTCCAAGTGGAAGGCTGGCTTACCACTCGGTAGGATTTTGTTTAAACTTAGGCGAAACGGATTCGCAGCTAAGCCTCCGAGTGGAAGGCTGGCTTACCACTCGGTAGGATTTTTTTTTACAAACTTAGGCGAAACGGATTCGCAGCTAAGCCACCCACTGGGGGACTGATTTATGAGAACAAAAGCAATAACAATCACTGGGAAAATTATGAAACTCTTTTCTTTGATAAATAAACTACAGAAGTACTTTTATTACAACTCATCCGAGTGAATATTTAAGTATAAAAGGGGCGGAGCAGCTCCGCGTTCCATGCTCGGGGCTCGTAAATTTGGTGCTCGACATTGTAAAGGTGGTATGCTCCATTGTGGAGAACCTTGGTGACGATGAAGGGGCCTTCCCAAGTAGGAGCAAGCTTGTGTGGCTTCTATTGATCCACTCAGAGAACTAAATCTCCCTCCTGGAAAGCTCAACTCTTCACGTTTTTGGCATGGAAGCGACGCAAGTCCTGCTGATAAATGGTCGATTGGATCAAGGCCATCTCTCTTTCTTCTTCTAGAAGGTCGACTGTGTCCTGTCGGGCTTGCTGTGCTTCAGCTTCAGTGTAGAGTTCGACTCGGGGTGCGTTGTGAAGCAGGTCACTCGGCAAGACTGCTTCAGCTCCGTAGACCAAGAAGACCGGAGTTCTCCCCGTCGACCGGTTTGGCGTGGTCCTTAATCCCCAAAGCACCGACGGAAGTTCGTCGACCCATGCACCAGCTGCGTGCTCGAGGTCGCGCATCAATCGGGGTTTCAACCCTTTGAGAATTAAGCCATTTGCTCGCTCTGCCTGTCCATTCGACTGGGGGTGAGCGACTGAAGCATAGTTGACTCGTGTACCCTGAGATGTGCAGAAGGCCGTAAATTCCTCGGAGTCGAAGTTTGACCCATTGTCTATGATGATGTTGTGTGGAACTCCATATCTGAATATCAACTCCCTGATGAAGCTGACGGCGGTGCCAGTATCAAGATTCTTGATGGGTTTAGCCTCAATCCACTTGGTGAACTTGTCGACTGCTACCAGCACATGGGTGTAGCCGCTTCTGCCTGTTCTCAGTGGTCCAACCATATCCAACCCCCATACAGCGAAAGGCTAGACGAGTGGAATGGTCTTCAAGGCTGAGGCGGGCTTGTGCAACATATTGGAGTAAAATTGACATACTTCGCACTTGTCGACTATTTCCTTTGCCATTTCATTCGCTCTTGGCCAGTAAAATCCTGCTCGGTATGCTTTAGCCACAATGGTCCGAGAGGACGCATGATGACCACAGGTCCCCGAGTGGATATCATCAAGGATTATCCGACCTTATTCTGGCGTTATACACTTCTGACCAACTCCAGTCGTGCTTTCTCTGTACAACTGTCCCTTAATCACGGTAAAGGCCTTAGATCGGCGGATGATCTGTCAAGCCTCTTCCTCATCTTCTGGGAGTTCTTTCCTCAAAATATATGCAATGTACGGCATTGTCCAGTCGGGAGTGATGACCAATGCTTCCATGATCAGGTCGACCACCGCTAGAATTTCTACTTCAGTCGGATCTGTGACGCTTTTTGGCTGTGGAGCTTCTCCGGTAAAAGGATCTTCTTGAACTGATGGAGTATGGATGTGCTCCAAGAACACATCACTGGGGATGGCTTCTCTCTTGGAACCTATCTTCGCCAAATCATCAGCCGCTTGATTCTTCAGTCTGGGTATATGATGGAGCTCTAACCCTTCAAATTTCCTTTCAAGCTTTCTCACTGCATTGCAGTATCCAGTCATGGCTGGGCTTCTAACGTCCCACTCCTTCATCACCTGATTGACCACCAAATCTGAGTCGCCATAAACCATAAGGCGATGGACGCCGAGTGAAATGGCCATGCGCAACCCATACAAAAGTGCCTCGTATTCTGCTTCATTGTTGGAGGAATCAAAGTGAATCTGGAGCACATATCTGAGCTTATCTCCTCGGGGGGAAACCAATACTACCCCAGCACCGGAACCATTCAACATCTTAGAACCATCAAAGAACATGGTCCAGTGCTCCGAGTGAACTTGAGTCGGTTGTTGTTGTTCAATCCACTCGGCAATGAAATCTGCTACTGCTTGGGACTTAATGGTTTTCTTTGCCTCAAACTTGATATCAAGGGGAAGAAGTTCTATCGCCCATTTAGCTACTCGACATGTTGCATCTCTGTTATGCAGAATCTCTGATAGTGGGGCGTCGCTGACGACTGTAATGGAATGATCAGAGAAATAATGAGCAACTTTCTTCATGGTCATGTAAATCCCATACACGAGCTTCTGGTAATGAAGGTATCTCTGTGTCGATGGGGTCAATACTTCGGAAAGATAATACACAGGGCGCTGAACTTTGAAGGCTTTCCCTTCTTCTTCCCACTCGGCCGTAAGCACTATGCTGACGACTTGTCCTGTGGCTGCAATGTAAAGCAACAAAGGCTCTTTGCTGATTGGGGCCGCAAGCACCGGCTGGGTGGAGAGCAGAGCTTTTAGCTCTGCAAACGCTGCATCAGCTTCCAGAGTCCACTCAAACTTGTCTGACTTCTTCATCAGTCGGTAAAGAGGTAATGCCTTTTCACCGAGACGAGAGATGAATCGACTTAACGCGGCCAAGCATCCAGTAAGCTTCTGGACATCGTGCACACGCACAGGGCGTTTCATCCGGAGTATTGTACTAACTTTTTCTGGGTTGGCGTCGATTCCTCGTTCGGAAACGAGAAAACCGAGTAACTTCCCGCCAGGAACTCCGAATGTGCACTTCGATGGATTAAGCTTGATATCATACCTCCTGAGATTGGCAAATGTTTCAGCTAGGTCAGTCAATAGGTCGGAACCCTTCCGTGACTTGACCACAATACCATCCATGTACGCTTCCACATTCCGACTGATTTGAGTGAGTAGACACTTCTGAATCATCCTCATGAACGTGGCTCCGGCATTCTTGAGGCCGAACAGCATGGTGACATAACAGAAGCACCCGAACGGGGTGATGAAAGCTGTTTTGATTTCATCGGGTCCGTACAGATGGATCTGATGATACCCAGAATAGGCGTCTAAAAAAGATAATCTCTCACACCCCGCAGTCGAGTCGACAATTTGGTCGATGCGAGGGAGAGGAAAATGATCTTTCGGGCAGGCCCGATTGATATGTTTGAAATCAATGCACATGCGAAATGAATTGTCCTTCTTGGGGACCATGACAACATTGGCGAGCCACTCGGAGTGGTAAATCTCTCGGATGAACTCGGCTGCTAGGAGCCGAGCCACCTCTTCGCCAATGGCTTTTCTCTTCTGGATGGCAGAGCGTCGAAGATGTTCCTTGATAGGTTTTACCTTTGGGTCGACTCATAGGCGATGCTCAGCCAGCCCCCTGGGAACTCCCGGCATGTCAGCAGGCTTCCATGCAAAGATGTCCCAGTTCTCACAGAGGAACTGGATGAGCACTTCTTCCTATTTGGAGTCGAGTGTTGTTGAGATATGAGTCGGAGCAGCATTGGGATCGGTCAGGTGGATGTGAATCGGCTTTGTCTCACCGGACGACTGAAACGCTAATTCGATGGCAGGCTTCTTGGCTCGCAACAAATCACTCGGATCCGCAGTTTTCTGGTATTCCTGCAGCTCTACCACTGCCATCTGAGCATCGGCGATCTTTGAGCCCTTCTGAAAGCATTCTTCTGCCTTTTTCCGATTGCCAGTGATAGTGATCACCCCTTTGGGACCAGGCATCTTCAGTTTGAGGTACACGTAACATGGATGAGCCATGAATCGTGCATAAGCTGGCCTGCCTAGAATGGCGTGATAAGAACTCTGGAAATCCACAACTTCAAATGTTAACTTTTCTTTGCGGAAATGCTTTGAATCGCCGAGAACCACATCAAGAGCGATTTGGCCGAGTGACTCAGCCTTCTTTCCAGGAATGACTCCATGGAAGCTCATGTTGCTAGAACTGAGTCTGGACATCGGAATGCCCATTCCCTTTAGAGTCTCCGCATACAATATATTCAATCCACTGCCACCATCCATCAAAACCTTAGTCAGTCGAGTGCCTTCGACAACTGGGTCGACCACCAAAGCTTGCCTCCCAGGGGTGGCTATGTGTGTCGGGTGATCAGACTGGTCGAATGTAATGGCGGTCTGAGACCATTTCAAGTAGCTGGGTGTCGTCGGAGCAACCATATTCACCTCACGGTTGATGACTTTCAGTCGACTTTTGCTC
Organism: Triticum dicoccoides; assembly: GCF_002162155.2. NCBI lineage: Eukaryota > Viridiplantae > Streptophyta > Magnoliopsida > Poales > Poaceae > Triticum > Triticum dicoccoides. Next base: position 767,585,935 of record NC_041385.1, read on the forward strand.
TCCACATCAGCAAAAATCATCAGGGTGGAATTGGCATGGGGGTAAGCTTCATCACTGTCCTCTTTGTCCTCAGCCTTGTCCGACTCCTTTTCCTTATCCTTGGGTTGTTTTCCTTGAAACTGCTGGATTAAGAGTCGGCACTGGCGAGTGGTATGTTTCGGGTAAATGAAATTACCCTCTTCGTCTTTCTTCGTGTGGATGTGGCATGGCAAATCCATCACGTCATTTCCTTCCTTATCCTTCACTTTCTTGGGGTTCCAGGATCCTTTAGGCTTCCCTTTGAACTTGCCCTGAGTCACGGCCAGGGCCTCTCCAGGAGCAGCTGGCTCGGCTTTCCGCTTCTGCTTCCGACTGGAGTTTCCTTTTTCCGACTGGCTTGGCTTGTACTTGCCACTCCGGAGTCGATCCTCTTCTTCACCATTGGCGTATTTGGTGGCAATCTCCATCATTCGACTCAGGGTCATGTCTCCGGTCCGACCAAACTTCAAACTCAATTCTCTGTTCTTAACGCCTTCCTTGAAGGCACATACGGCTTGGTGATCAGATACATTCTCCACTGTATGATGCAACGTGATCCACCTCTGGATGTAATCTCTCAAGGTCTCATTCGACTTTTGCACGCAGAATTGCAGCTCGGTCAAACCTGCTGGTCGCTTGCAAGTTCCTTCAAATGTCCTGACAAACACTCGGGCAAGATCCTCCCAAGTGTAAATGCTGCTAGGTGCCAATTGATTCAGCCAGGCTCTGGCCGAGCCCTCCAGCATAAGCGGTAGGTGCTTCATGGCCACTTCATCATTCCCACCGCCAATCTGAACAACCACTCGGTAGTCCTCAAGCCAAGTATCAGGCTTGGACTCACCGATGAACTTACTCACCCCGGTCGCTAACCTGAAGTTGGGAGGGATCACTGCGGCTCTGATGGCTCTCCTAAAACACTCCGGTCCCGAAACATAAATCCTGTTGCTGGTGGGCACATCTCTGTCATGGCCTTCACGGTGAGCTCTGTTCCGGTCGACCAGACCTTGCACGATAATGGATCTCGCATCAAAGCCTGGTTCCCTGGGGTCGACCGGAGCTCTTCGCCCAACACTGTGCTGGCGTCTGTTGTCTTGTTGCCGAGGGGCGTAAGACCCACCCCTTGGGGGAGGAGTGGGCACTCGACGCCGCTCGTCGTGATCGAATCGGTCTTCATATTGATCACGTCGACCCCCACGTCCCTCACGCCGCGGAGGCGATCTTGGGCTATGAGCCGACTGAACTGTATTCGCAGCGACGGATCGACTGTGAATTCTATTGCGTGACTGTGACATAGCTGAATTCTGATCTCCCGCTGCTCGGAGCAAATCTCTGATCTGCATCAAGCCTCTACCAGCCTCTGACTGAGAGGGCTGAATTGACTCTGCTATACGGGTTGCAGCTGCTAGATTCTGAATTGGGGTTCGGTATACCTGAGTCGGCGGCAGAAAGAGTTGACGTCGACTGGAGTCCGGTACTCATTGCCGAGCGCGCTCATCGAGTGCTCGCTGGAGGTTCTCCAGCCGAGTGCGTTCAGCTAAGTTGGCCAAACGCGCGTCCTCCAAGGCGTGAGCCTCGGTGGTTTCTCCTACGATAGGAGTATGCAGAGCATCCATGTTCCGGCGGCGAAGCTCTTCTCTTTGTAGAGAAGTGAGTGGCTCGGGTTGATACTCCTCGTGGACCTGAGCGGGATCGCCTCCGCCGTCCCCTCCGTCGGTGCGGGGTAAGCCGGGAGGACTACGAGGCCCATTGACCATCAGGACCTCCGCCGCTGGATCACTGATGTCGCATTCGGATGCGGTCTCTACGGAGCCAGTCGACAGATCGAACAGGCCGTAGAGAGATTCATCGGGCTCGATCGCCGCGACTTGGGTGGTGGCTGACTGGCGAGCCACTGCGTTTCTCACCCACCACTGAAGCCTCGACCGACCAGAGCGCTTGCGCTAGTGGGAGACGGGGAAGGAAGATGACGCAGGAGTCGACCGATACGGAGCCAACGGTTGCCGCAGCAGAATGCCGCGGACACACGCGCGAAAGTGCGTTGCCCCGCGGACGGGAAGCGCGTCGATGTTGAGTGGAGCCTCCTGGAGCCAAGCGGAGTCGTCGGCGATGAACGTGAGCGCGCCGAGACAGATCTCGCGGCCCTCGACCAGAACTCTGCCAGAAACCATGATGAAGCCGATCGGAAGAATTGCAACTTCTCCAATAAGTCGCTAAGACACCTGCCCCAAGGTGGGCGCCAACTGTCGTGGTACTAAGTCTGACAGTAGAATAGGGGGTAGGTATGGAGAGGCAAGATCCTAGCTATGGAGTAGTTGTGTACGCAAGAGATTTATGAGTTCAGGCCCTTCTCAGAGGAAGTAACAGCCCTACGTCTCGGAGCCCGGAGGCGGTCGACTGGATTATATGCGTAAGAGTTACAGGGGTGCGAACCCTTTTTCCAGTGGAGGGGGTGGCTTATATAGAGGATGCCAAGACCCCAACCAGCCCACGTAGCGGAGGGTTAAAGTACATTAAGGCCTGGCGTTACTGGTAACGCCTTACATAAAGTGTCATCATGACCATAAAGACTACTTAATTATAGACCGTTTGGATACAGAGTAGATCTTGAACTCCTGGTGGTCGAGTGAGTCTTCATGGTCGAGTGTATTCAAGTTCGTCGAGTGTCTTCTAGTCAGTCGAGTGGAGTCCCTCTAGGTCGACCGAAAGATGACTTCATCTAAAGATGTCCTCGGGGAGGGTACCTTGGACAGGTTCATGACCCTACCCTAGGTACATGACTTCATCACCGGGCAAACCCAACATTTGACCAAAGACATGATTCGGAGCTGATGCATATAAGGCCAAACTCGCGACGCCGAACACTCCCGAAGGTATTTGGACTTTATAACTTATACTAGGCTGAGTAACGCCCTTTATTATGAACCCTATATTCCCAGGTACGTGCATTAGTCTGTCGTGGCGAAATGCCAATAACGGCAGTATCCTCTGTGGGTGTAGTACCCGTGGGATGTGTAAGCAACAAGAGACAATAAAGAAGGTTTACACAGTGGCTTAATCTAAAGAGAAACCTTTGAGCGGGCCCCTGCTGCACATCTGCGCCTTTGTCTCCGTTGTGCCGTGTCCTGGGTGGGTGTCGCACGGATGGTGCCTGCAAAATAAGAAAGCTCGTGTAGAGGAGTATGACATGAGTGTGCAAAAAGTTGGCTATCACTAATGGATAGTAAATGTGTGCAGGACATTGGCCTGTTAATAAGGTCAATCCGGGAGTTGGGCTTTAAAAATTTATAGCCCCTGGTGTCCTCTATGGGATTACATATGAGGCGCCCGGATCAGATTTATCTGGGCTGCCGGACTCGTCTAACCGTGTTTGTGGTCTTAACGACCGATCATGCTTTCTGGTATTAGAGGCCGCTTAGAGTCCGGCTGCTGGAGCCGTTGCGTATTCCTCCGTGCTTAAGAAACACTCTGTACTTCTGTTAACTGTGATGACGCCGCGTGGACCGGGCATCTTGAGTTTAAGGTAGGCGTAGTGCGGGACTGTGTTGAAGCTGGCAAAGTCCATTCTCCCAAGGAGTGCGTGATAACCACTTTGGAGGGGGGCGATAGCGAAGAGTAGCTTTTCGCTTCTGAAGTTGCCTGGGGAGCTGAATATCACCTCTAGTACGAGGGAGCCCCTGCAGTGGGCTTCGACGCCTTGTATCACCCCTTCAAAGGTGGTGTTACTGTGGTTGATTCTGGATGGGTCTATCCCCATCATGCGGACAGTGTCTTGGTATATTAGGTTGAGACTACTGCCGCCGTCCATCAGGACCCTAGTGAGATGGTATCCATTGATTATTGGGTCGAGCACCAAGGCAGCTGATCCCCCGTGCGCATACCAGTCGGGTAGTCCCTGTGATCGAAAGTGACCGGGTAGGCCGACCAGTGGTTAAGTTTGGGGGCCACGGGCTCTATAGCATACACGTCTCTGAGCGCGCATTCGCGCCTTCTTGTGGTTATGTGAGTGTGGATCATGTTGACTGTTTTTACTTCTGGTGGGAATTTTTCTGTCCCCCAGTGTTCGGCTGGCGAGGCTCATCCTCGTCTTCACTTGGTGTTTCCCCTCCCCTGTGTTCGGCGTTTAATTTGCCGGCCTGCTTAAAGACCCAGCATTCTCTATGAGTGTGGTTCGCAGGTTTCTCGGGGGTGCCATGGATTTGGCACAGTCTGTCCAGGACTTTATTCAGGCCAGATGGTCCTTCTTTGTTGGCTTTAAGTGGCTTCTTTTGTTGACTGGGTTGAGAGCCCCTGAATCCGGCATTGACCATTGTGTTGTCCGGACTTTCTTCCTTGTTTCGACGTTTGTTTTTATTGCGCCGTGGCTTCCCGTTGCCATCCCTGATTTCGGATGTACTTGGGTTGCTGGTGCCTCGACGGGCCAACCAGTTGTCTTCACCCGCGCAAAAGCGGGTCATAAGGCTTGTTAGGGCTGCCATTGTCCTCGGCTTTTCTTGCCCGAGGTGTCTGGCGAGCCACTCGTCCCGGATACTGTGCTTGAAGGCCGCTAGGGCTTCGGCATCCGGACAGTCGACAATTTGATTCTTCTTAGTGAGGAATCTGTTCCAAAGCTTGCGGGCGGACTCTCCGGGCTGTTGAATTATGTGACTTAAATCGTCAGCGTTTGGAGGTCGGACATAGGTCCCTTGAAAATTTGTCCTAAAAGCGTCCTCGAGTTCCTCCCAACTTCCAATTGAATTTTCGGAAAGGCTTTTCAACTAGTGCCGAGCTGGTCCCTTCAACTTGAGAGGAAGGTATTTAATGGCGTGGAGGTCGTCCCCACGAGCCATGTGGATATGAAGGATAAAATCCTCAATCCAGACCCCGGGGTCTGTCGTTCCGTTGTATGCCTCTATGTTCACAAGTTTAAAACCTTGTGGAAATTCATGGTCCAGTACCTCTTCGATGAAGCACAAAGGGTGAGCAGCCCCTCTGTTTCTGGACGTGTTATGGCATGCCGTCGGCTGTTGATGTGTCCGGTACTGATTCCGAACTGGTACCCGATCAGTCTGATCGTTTTGGTGACCATAGTCCTGTGCCGGGGCGTGTCCTCTAGATCCATAGATGGACCTGGTCGCGCCAGCCTTTTTATCCAGGAGCTCACATAAATCGTGTGCGTCGTTGGTAGTTGCTCCATTGCGGTTTAGAAGTGGTTTGTTCGGCCTATTGGTCATATTGTCCTTCGGTGGAACGGCCTCGTCGACGAATTCTGGTAGCAGCTTGTGCTTTGGATAGCTCTTTGTTTGGCGATCGTCCCGTACTTTTCTTCAGTGTCTAGTACTTTATTCCATCTGCGATTGAGCGTTTCCTGTGCGGCTCTAAGCTTTTGCTTCTGCTTCTTCAGACTTCTCGCAGTGGCAATAAGCCTTCCGTGGAGGTTATCTCGTTCCAAACGTGTCTCGGGGATGATGAATGCATCATCATCCGGACTGTGCTCTTGTCCCAGGGCAGTTTGATGAGTTCGTCCCTCGGGATCATTGTGATCGGGCGTCTGCTTCGAGCTGTGTTTAGCGTGACCTGGTTCATCCTGCTCCATCGCTGGGTCCATATGGTCGTTGTTGCTTTCGGAGTTGACTGTGGTGTCGATCTTTCTAGTGTTGTTATCGCTATTTTTACTGTTGCTGGACTTGGAGAGGCGCCTGCGGCGTCGTTTTGGCTTTTGTCCGGGGGGTTTATCCTCCGTTTTGTCGCCATCGTCCTCCTTAGGCATATCCACCATGTATATATTGTATGATGAGGTGGTAGTCCAGCGCCTCGTGAGTGGTGGTTCTGAATCGTCCCCTGCGCCGACGTCCATACCGTCGGTGTCATTAGAGTCGAATTCAAGCATGTCTGTCACGTCATCGACAGTGGCTATGAAGTGGGTGGTGGGTGGGCAACGAATTCCTTCATCGCCTGCTTCCCGCTCGAGCCGGACATAGTTCGGCCAAGAGTCTCCTGACAATGAGAGAGACTTTAACGAGTTCAGCACGTCACCAAAGGGCGAGTGCTGGAAGATATCCGCAGCGGTGAACTCCATTACCGGAGCCCACCCGGATTCGGCGGGCTCAAGAGTGCGCGGACTGGAACCTACAACCGGATACGAGTCCGAGGTTCGGTGTCACAGGCTTCCTTGGGAGTGAAGTCTGTGTTCGGCTCTACCGCCGATGGGTGTGCGGCCTCCGGGGCGGGATCCATCTACCCGTCCTCGGGCGACGCAATTTGCCCTAGATTTTGGTCCGGGGCTCCTGTAGGGGCGATATCCCGAGCATTGTCCCACAGTAGGTCTGAGTCATGCTCATCGTGACTGTCCGACGCTCCTGGCATAGGCCCGAATCCGTTGAAGATCAATTCTTCATGGATATCAGTCGTGTAATTTAGGTTTCCGAACCTGACCTGATGGCCAGGGACGTACCTGTCGATCTGCTCCAGATGGCCAAGCGAGTTGGCTCGCAGTGCGAAGCTACCGAACACGAAGATCTGTCCGAGGAGAAATGTCTCACCCTGGACCATATTGTCGTTGATGATTGAAGGAGCCATCGAGCCTTATAGCGACGACACAGAGGAACTCTCAATGAAAGCACCAATGTCAGTGTCAAAACGGGCGGATCTCGAGTAGGGGGTCCCGATCTGTGCGTCTAAGGCTAATGGTAACAGGAGGCAAGGGACACAATGTTTACCCAGGTTCGGGCCCTCTCGATGGAGGTAAAACCCTACTTCCTGCTTGATTGATATTGATGATATGGGTGTTACAAGAGGTGATCCACCACGAGATCGTAGAGGCTAAACCCTAGAAGCTAACCTATGATGATTATGAATGTTGTGATCGTCCTCATACGGACTAAACCCTCCGGTTTATATAGACACTGGAGGGGGCTAGGGTTTACACGGAGTCGGTTACAAAGGGAATCTAATATCCGGATCCCAAGCTTGTCTTCCACGCAAAGGAGAGTCCCCTCCGGACACGGGACGAAGTCTTGAGTCTTGTATCTTCATGGTCCAACAGTCCAGCCAAAGTATATAATCCGGCTGTCCGGATACCCCCTAATCCAGGACTCCCTCAGTGGGCATACCCATCTTAGGTCCCCACGCAAGATTTGAACGAATTCGGACACCAAATGCACGTTGCGTCACGCCCGGTCAGTGTTTTCGGTGCGTTTCACACAGAAAAGCATAAGAAATTCATACAGTCTCGAAAAATTATGAAAACTTGTAGGCATGATGGACCTGGTGATGCGGGCGTGTAGAAAAAGTTTGGGGTCCACCAGCTGAGTCAGACAAGAAAATGCAGTACGGAGCTGACCTCCTTCATATCCAATCAGTGTCGGTTGCATAGGTGGTACGATGTGGCATGCATGAAACGTCACCCAATTTTGGCAGGCAGTGGGCGTGCCCATCGTAGGATCCCACGCAAGATTAGAACAAATTCGGGCACCAAACACATGTTGTGCACGCCCGTTCAGTGTTTTCAGTGATTTTCATGGGGAAAATCACCACAAATTCGTACGGTGTCAAAAAATCATGCAAACTTGCAGGCATGATGGACCTGATGATGCGTGCG
>NC_041385.1:767594022-767624804 GCF_002162155.2 Triticum dicoccoides
AGTGTTTTCGGTGATTTTCACGGGGAAAATCACCAGAAATTCGTACAGTGTCGAAAAATCATGAAAACTTGCAGGCATGATGGAGCTGATGATGCATGCGTGTGCAAAAAGTTTGGGGTCCACCGACTGAGTCAGAAATGAAAATGCAGTACGGAGCAGACCTCCTTCATATCCGATCAGTGCCGGTTGCATAGGTGGTACGAGGTGGCATGCATGAAACGTCACCCAATTTTGGCAGGCAGTGGGCATGCCCATCGTAGGACCCCACGTAAGATTATAACTAATTTGGGCACCAAACACACGTTGTGTCACGCCCGGTCAGTGTTTTCGGTGATTTTCACGGGGAAAATCACCAGAAATTCATACAGTGTCGAAAAATCATGAAAACACATTAATATTTTGAGGCAGAAAAAAACACATTAATATTGTATGTCCTTAAAAAACATCGGAGATAATGGCTCTCCATTTGAAGAATATGCATGATCCTTGTGAACCTTCACAAGCTCTCTAAGCAGGTGAAGTCTCACATCGATCCTGCATATCCACCAAATAGAGTCCCACAAACACAGATGTTTGTTCATGTCAAAAAAGAATTTTATATAAAGGAGTCAACGGCGCGCCGGCTTGGCGATGTGGTATTAAACTAGGGGCGATGTTAAAGTACAATGCATTTATTTGTTTTCAATAAATGCATTATGGCCCAGCCGGTGGATGTTTTATGGGACGGGCCAACAGGCCCACTATGGCGTGAGCACGCCTTATGACGCCGTATGTGCGTGCATGGGCATGGTAACTACGCCGCCATTACCTAGCCCCACGATCGTCTAACCCCGCCGCCTCCATGCACGACCTCACCCCGATCCCAAGGTTGCACCGCCGTGGCCGTCACAGCTCCCTTCTCTACCATCCTCGTGACGGTCATACACTCCGGCATCTACGCGCGCGACTTGGATCTTGGGCCGTCTCGGCAAAGTTGCCCGCACCCAGAACCCTAGGGCGGGCCGTCGGCCACCGCGGCAATGTGGGCAGAGGGCGCGTGGCTGCCACGACTAACCGGGTGGGGATAGCCAATGGGTCCGCCGGTGCACCTACCGTGGGAAGGTATGGTATTAGAGTAAACCACATGTAATATTTTTTAAATCTCGCAACTAGTCAAATAACGTTCATCTTATTTAGAATGCAAGAATACGGATGTGTGTACTGCTCGGTTGAGAAGTGGTGCGAATTGGTGGGAAAATTCACACCCAGACAGCGCATGAGGCTACACGGCACAAATTTGGACAGTATGTTGACAATTCCTTTGGTGTAAATGAGGAAAAATTTATTGGAATTTATGATTACAAGTTATGATACTAGTAGAAAGCAGTTTATTATTCGGCCAAATAGTGACGACATCACTGTGCTTAATGAAGATGTTTATGACATATTCGGTCTACGTAACGAGGGTGATGATGTGATTAGCATGAAAGCAACCGTAGAACTGGATGTCAAAAAAAATGTTCCGACTAAGTTTATAGACAAAAGAACAGGCCTAATCCTCATCGATGACTTGATAAAAAATATTGTTGATAGTCAGTCATATGATGATGATTTTGTGAGAAGGGCCGTACTGGTTCTTATGGGTACAGTCTTAGCACCACAATCCACCAAATTTGTTCCTTATCGTTATTACAAAATGGTGGAGGATGTCAGCGCTATCAAGTCATACAATTGGAACAATTTCACGTTGTGTGTGTGCATGGATGCTATTAAAAAAACGGTCGAAGATCTTGAAAAATTCCATTGGCCAATCGGCAACTTGGCTCTTCTTTAGGTACCAGTCATTTCTTAATAGCTGTATGTACATATATTTTTTATGTGATGTATGTGTGTCTGACTAATTGTGTTTACTATCATTCAGTACATATACTGGGAAAAACTTGAGCCAATTGGTCTGGATGCATTTGATCCTTTGTCTCGTGAGTACCCACTAATGCTGAACTGGCCCGAAACAGAAGGGAAAAAGAGAGATGACTATGACAAAATACAAGGGTGGGGTAGCGGCAATGTAAGTCAATAAGTATAGTCCTTATTTTTGCACTTATTAATTAAGTATATTCGTTATGTAATGCTCTTCATTTTTTTGTTTGCTGTACAGACTGAAAACTGCATTAGCGAAGAGTACAGATGTGCTAAGGTTGCACGCGAAGGGACTGCCCCAGAGGAAGAACCGCCGAAAACTAAGCAGAAAGGTGGTGGCAGGAGTAGAAAGGCAAGCACGTCGGTGGTTTCATCGAACACAAATTATAATATGGACCGTGTGATGACATACATAAAACTGCTTCACAAGGAGGTTCTCAATGTTCCCGAAAGATGTGCATAGGTAATTTAGAAGTTGTATTCAATGTTCTTTAATTATTCAACTACTTATCGTGTTTCATTTGTGTTTGTAGATGGTAATGGAAAGGTTGAACACGGAAGGTGTGATGTACAAACCCAATAAGAGGGAAAACGTTGACGAATTTGATGATGTAGGTGAAGGAGTTGGGATGCGGAATGGCAAGTACCAGTCAAAATATGGGGCGTCAAAATATTGGCCAGATATTGAATCACCTACCGACATAAAGATAGGAACATCTTTCACGGGTATGTATGATACCTCTGTGCCCATTGATGACACGGGTGCTCCGGTGACGACTTCGGGTAAAGGTGAAGCTACTGATCCTTTCATTATAGAGGATAATGGAAACTCTCCATCTTCGGCATCAACTGTACGGACAAAAGACTTTCCGTCTATGTCCCGAACCCTGCAGAATGTTGATATTTTTGGTGAGTCTATGGGTGGTTTGTCACTAACAAAGTCCGAAGAATCGCTTGAGAGTTTCCTGGCAAAGAGCAAGATAGCTAATGGTGATGGCAGTCAGGACAATCAAGGTAAACACAAATGAAATCCGTCGAAATATTGTCAATCCCCCTACGACCTTCTCATTACCTGCAAGAAACGTGTTAAAAAAGTAAGTCAAATACTACTTTATTATGCATTCACGCCTTCTGTAATTTCTTTATTATTTAATTGACCATAACTACATTGCTTTAGATCTGTTTGCATCGTCACCACATTTAATTCTAGCAAGTTCTCTCAATATGACTCCGGATCACATAGAGGCAGCCAAAGTTTTTGTTGAGACTCTTGCAGCGTCAAAGAAGCATGCGCACCAAACCGTGGTTAATGTGCTACAACCAGATGGGGACATATGCACGCCAGCTATGCTTCATGATGTCCTCACGTTTAAATGGTTGAATGGCGCTCTAAGTATGATTTGTTTTTAATAAAACCCTCATTTGTACTTTAGAAGTTGATATAAATTTTGTACTAATATATGCAGATAATCAATGCATATTGTAAGCACCTAGAACACCGCGGTTTTGCTGATCGTCACATATCAACAACGTGGTTCCCTAAATTTATGTTGAATAAGGCAAGGGGAAAGACCAAGTCAGTAAATAATATAAACTCAGAGAAGCTTACAAGAAAAACAAAAGTCCTCACGCGAGTAATGGATGAGTATTTCGCATGGGACAAGGTATTGCTTTCATATTTATTAGTTTTTGTAAGTCAATATTTTGTAATTGCACTAACATCATTTGGTTGTTATGTAGGCGTATTTTCCTATGCACGTTAACGACAATCATTGGATAACCATAGTGATGCACACCGTTAAGGAGGAGTTTCAAGTTCTTGACTCAAATTCGAATGGCGCAATTAGCCAAAAAATCGCAATATGATTGCCACACTGTTACACTATAATTTTCGCACTCACATTAAAAAAATATTGGGTCATGCATTTTTCAGGTTTATATTGCGGCATACATTATTGTGGTTTATATTGGAACAAATATATATTCTGGTTTCGTTAATTTGTTTCAGAGAGCTGAAATTTCTAAGGATATTATGGAGGCCAACTCAATTCTTCAAGCAAAAAAATATCCAGATGTCTCATCCTGGCCAATAAATGAGTACAAAATGCCGAGACAAAAAGATGGGTAAGTTCATACTGCATACAACTAGTAGAAGCAAGTGCATGCTACATCCTCCTCTGATCGCACATGTTTATTGCAGAGTGTCTTGTGGACTATTTGTGATGTGGTGCATAGAACACTGGGACGAAGATCGCTGGACACATGAATTTGACCAGGAAGAGATTAATGCGTCAAGGTCACGTATTGTCGCGGAAATTATTTTTTCGGAGGTGAACACATTAGAGAAGGTCAAGATGAAAATTGTTAAAATCATGGAGAAGAAATAGGTATTAGCATTGGTAGGGTTTTAGTCCCGTAGAAGGTTTCCCTGCCGTTGTTGGGTACTTATCACTTTGTTCGATTGTAATGCGACATGGCACTTTTAATTTATTTGTTACACTATTTTGTTAAAGGATATGAGAGATGGCACTTTCAGTTTACTCGTTATGATATTTTGTTGAAGGCTATGAGACATGGCATTTTAATTGTTATGTGTGAAATATGATATATTTGTATTAATGTGTTAGTGTTGTCATGACTTTTGTCGGCTATTTCATATATATATAAATTAATCTTTGCAAAATAAAAACATCTTTTAAAAAAGAGTCCCAACCATGGCCGGGCGCACGCATGGAGTCTTTACTAGAACCGTCCCGATCTAGCCCGAAGGAGAAAGGAATGGCCTTTCGGCCGCAGAGCGGCCCCGCCACGGCGTACAACTGGGCGGTCATAGTAGTATAGTGTGTAGTGAGCTTGTGAGAAGGGCGACGACGCGGGTATATAAACCGGTCATGCCGTCCCTCGGCGGGCGAGGTGGGACTAAACTTAGTCCGCGCAACGCGCCACCGTCCCCAGCCGCACAGGAAGCGACCTTAAAGGGCCGGCCCACGCGACAAGCGCCTCGGGCGGGATGAGACGTCTGTGACCGGGCCCGCGGCTATCGCATGGTAGGCGGCTGGGCCACCAGACGCGCGCGTGGCGCACGGCGAATCGCGTTGGACCGCATTGGCTGGAGTGGCGGGCCCGCCACTGCCTGGGTTGTCGGCCACCACATGGGCTGGGCTGGAATCTTTGTCGGATCGCACGCCAACCATGCTGCCAGGCCGATCTTCATCGGATCCAGCGCCGCTGCTGCCACCAGAATCGTTCTGGGATCCTGCGCCGCAGCTTTTGTAGTTTAGTCCCACCTCGCCTGCGGAGGGACGCACGGACAGGCTTAAATAGCCGCCTCACCGTCCCCTCATAAGGTTCAAAGCTGTTGTGATGCCTTGTGTTCGCTCGTCATTGCCGCCGTGCCACTGTGCCTTGTTGGCGCCAACTCAGGACGGCGGCGGTATTTTTTATATAAAAAAATATGACCGACGCGAATACAAACAACAACAGTACGATATGAAAAATATTGCAAACATCATAGCCACAAACTCATACATTTTAACACAGCAAAAATAATACTTTCAGAGTATAGATAACACTAGTTGTGCACACTTATAACATTCCGTCTCAGAAAATAGTACCAATGATAGTTGGACACGCATTTAAATGTTTAGTCTCGCATGAAAGCGACAATAAAACGTAATAAAATTGTCTGCAAATATAGTACGTGTAGCAACACGACGACATGCTAATTGAACTCTGTCCGAGTGCCTTCCACTGATTATTAATACTTCATCTTTATGCCCGATTCCTACATAACAAATTGTAAACAACTTATCAGGCAATTGTAAAGAGAGAAACAAAAAATAATTAAAAAAATGTAAAACTTACTTTTCATTCTGGGGGCACGTTTGTTGTCTATGGCCCTCTTCCCGACATATTCCACAAAGAGGACCGGGTTTTCTCTCAGAAAATGATTTTGGTCTTCCATTTTTTGTAACATTTGGATCTTTCTTTGCCCGCATGCCTTGATCTGTTTAGGGGCGCCCTTGGTGGAAACTTTCACAGGATCACCTATGACATCAACATGTTGTTCCGCCTCACGTGGCTCCTCATGCACATTCCTTCTATTACCAACAGCATCATCATCAGGGACCTTTTTCTTAGCTATTATATTCTGCAGACACTGCATCAGCTCATCAAAGACAGATGGAGCATTTGATGCAACATGGAAAGCTTCTGCTCCTGTTATACTAAGTTGACTACAGCGAGCACGCTGCTCTGCCCCTGTCCAACCCCAGCCAAACATGTCACTCTTCCACTGTGCAGGCAACCCACCTCTCGCAACTTTCGACATCCTCTTAAGGATGCAACACTTAGGTATTTCAGTTTTTTTTAGATGAACCAACACATAGAGAATGTGTTTGCAAGGCAACCCTTTCCGAAGCATTCATCCACACTGTAGTCTATAGTATTCTCAGAGTTTTCAGCTCGATAATTGACGCTGAACTAAAATTTGCGGTTATTTCTCCATGTCACGATGAAGGTGTGACAGTCAAATCCAACTAGCATCTCAAAAATCTCAAGCTCTCCCATCTTCTTTAGATCTTGTTGAAGAATATAAAAATTGGCATGAGTGAATACTTTGGCAGCATGCTTCTCAATGTCCTTATATTTTGTGACTGATGGTGGCTTTGACTGAATAGAAACACAGTCATCATGCGCCTCGTTCTCACGTAGTCGAACTATGCAATTCTCATAATGCACAACTAGATCAACAATAGTCATACCGCCATCCAGGTGAAGGTGAGACAAGAGTTAAGGTTTTCACTCCTCTGATTACAGCGCATACCCAGAAAAAAACCATCTGACAAATATGATGCTGCCCACAGACTCCCCTTCCTGTACATCCTATGCAGCCACTCTTCTATTTTATCAATCTTCCATTTAAGGACAAAAGTGTGCCATCTCGCCTCAAAGTTGGCTAGAGAGGTGGAGTAGTACAAGAGTGCCCTGAACTCATTTAGTGTGATTATTGTAATTAAGGTGCTTCTGCATCTTTTTTCCACGTGCCATGAGCAGAGACGGTGCAACACATCAACCAAAACCAACTGAATAGCTCGTATCATTGCAGCGTATCCATCTGTGATGATTGACCTTGGCTTCTTCTAACAATTGGCCTTCAGGAATGTCTGGAGCAGCCACCCATACGTCGCCTCGGTCTCGTCGGACACAATCGCACAACCAAATACTATGGTGCAACGGTGATTATTTACACCAACAAAGGGGATGAACGGTGATGTCTACTACACAACCTTCTTCTTGTAGACGTTGTTGGGCCTCCAAGTGCACATGTTTGTAGGACAGTAGCAAATTTCCCTCAAGTGGATGACCTAAGGTTTATCAATCCGTGGGAGGCGTATGATGAAGATGGTCTCTCTCAAACAACCCTGCAACCAAATAATAAAGAGTCTCTTGTGTCCCCAACACACCCAATACAATGGTAAATTGTATAGGTGCACTAGTTCGTCGAAGAGATGGTGATACAAGTGCAATATGGATGGTAGATAAAGGTATTTGTAATCTGAAATTATAAAAACAGCAAGGTAACTAATGATAAAAGTGAGCGTAAACGGTATTGCAATGGTAGGAAACAAGGCCTAAGGTTCATACTTTCACTAGTGCAAGTTCTCTCAACAATAGTAACATAGATAGATCATATAACAATCCCTCAACATGCAACAAAGAGTCACTCCAAAGACAATAATAGCGTAGAACAAATGAAGAGATTATGATAGGGTACAAAACCACCTCAAAGTTATCCTTTCTGTTCTATCAATTCAAGAGCTCGTAGTAAAATAACATGAAGCTATTATTTCCGCTCAATCTATCATAGAGTTCATACTAGAATAACACCTTAAGACACAAATCAACCAAAATCCTAATGTCACCTATATACTCCATTGTCACCTCAAGTATCCGTGGGCATGATTATACGATATGCATCACACAATCTCAGATTCATCTATTCAACCAACACAAAGTACTTCGAAGAGTGCCCCAAAGTCTCTACCGGAGAGTCAAGACGAAAACGTGTGCTAACCCCTATGCATAGGTTCATGGGCGGAACCCGTAAGTTGGTCACCATAACATACATCAAGTGGCACATGATATCCCATTGTAACCACAGATAAGCACGACAAGACATACATCAAGTGTTCTCAAATCATTCATCAAGTGGCTCCCGAGAGGTTTTTGATGGCTACAGAGGCTTGCGGCGGCGGAACTCCCAATCTATCTTCTCCGTGGATGTTTTTAGGGTACGTGGGACTATATAGACGAAAGAAGTCGGTCGGGAGGTGCTCGAGGGGCCCACGAGACAGGGGGCACGCCCAGTAGGGGGGTGCGCCCCCCACCCTCGTGGCCTCCTCGAGGATCTTCTGACATGAACTCCAAGTCTCCCGGATGATATTCTTCCAAAAAAATCGCTTTGCCGAAGGTTTCATTCTGTTTGGACTCCGTTTGATATTCCTTTTCTTCGAAATACTGAAACAGGCAATAAAACAGCAATATGGGTTGGGCCTCCGGTTAATAGGTTAGTCCCAAAAGTAATATAAAAGTATATAATAAAGCCCAAAATCATTCAAAACAGGTAATATAATAGCATGGAACAATCAAAAATTATAGATACGTTGGAGACGTATCAAGCATCCCCAAACTTAATTCCTGCTCGTCCTCGAGTAGGTAAATGCTAAAAACAGAATTTTTGATGTGGAATGCTACCTAGCATGATTCTCAATGTAATTTCTCTTTATTGTGGCATGAATGTTCAGATCCAAATGATTCAAAATAAAAGTTCATATTGACAAAAGAAATAGTAACACTTCAAGCATGCTAATAAAAGCAATCATGTCTTCTCAAAATAACATGGCTAAAGAAAGTTCATCCCTACGAAATCATATAGTTAGGCTATGCTTCATTTTCGTCACACAAAGATGTTCCCAACTTCTATACCCCCGATGACAAGCCAAGCAATTGTTTCATACTTAAATAATCTCAAACTTTTTCAACCTTCACGCAATACATGAGCGTGAGCCATGGATATAGCACTATGGGTGGAATAGAATAATGGTTGGGGATTGTGTGGAGAAGACAAAAATGAGAAAGTCTCACATTGACGAGGATAATCAACGGGCTATGGGAATGCCCATCAATTGATGTCAACATGAGGAGTAGGGATTGCCATGCAACGGATGCACCAGAGCTATAAATGAAATCCCAACAAAAGAAAACTAGTGGGTGTGCATCCAACCTGCTTGCTCATGAAGACCTAGGGCATTTGAGGAAGCCCATCGCAGGAATATACAAGCCAAGTTCTATAATGAAAAATTCCCACTAGTATATGAAAGTGACAACATATGAGACTCTCTATATGAAAAATAAGGTGCTACTTTGAAGCAAAAGTGTGGAAAAAGAGATAGTAGCATTGCCCCTTTATTTATTTTCTTTTTTTCTCTTTTTTTCTTTTTTTCTTTTTTTTCTTTTTCTTTCTTTTTCTTTTTTTTCTTTGGCCTTTCATTTTTTTTTCTTTTGGGCAATGCTCTAATAATGATGATCATCACACTTTTATTGATTACAACATGAATTACAACTCAAAAACTAGAACAAGATATGACTCTATATGAATGCCTCCGGTGGTGTACCGGGATGGTGCAATGAATCAAGAGTGACATGTATGAAAAATTATGCATGGTGGCTTTGCCACAAATACGATGTCAACTACATGATCATGCAATGGCAATATGACAAAAGTAATGCGTGTCATAATGATAATGAACGGAATGGTGGAAAGTTGCATGGCAATATATCTCGGAATGGCTATAGAAATGCCATAAATAGGTAGGTATGGTGGCTGTTTTGAGAAAGATATAGGGAGGTTTATGTGTGATAGAGTGTATCATATCACGGGGTTTGGATGCACCGGCGAAGTTTGCACCAACTCTCAAGGTGAGAAAGGGCAATGCACGGTACCGAAGAGGCTAGCAATGATGGAAAGGTAAAAGTGCGTATAATCCATGGACTCAACATTAGTCAAAAGAACTCATATACTTATTGCAAAAATTTAGAAGTCATCAAAAACCAAGCACTACGCGCGTGCTCCTAGAGGGATAGATTGGTAGGAAAAGACCATCGCTCGTCCCCGACCGCCACTCATAAGGATGCACAAGCCAGGTACACTTCATGTTTCAAATTTGTTACACAACTTTAACCATACATGCATGCTACATGACTTTCTAAATTCAACACAAGCATTCTTTAAATTCATAATCACCCAACTAGCATGACTTTAATATCACTACCTCCATATCTCAAAACAATTATCAAGTATCAAATTGATCATAGCATCCAATTCACTTCCTATGATAGTTTTTATTCAAATTACCATGCTGTTTAAGACTCTCAAAATAATATAAGTGAATCATGAGAGTTCATTAATTTCTACAAAATAAAACCATCGTCGTGCTCTAAAAAGATATAAGTGAAGCACTAGAGCAAATGACAAACTACTCCGAAAGATATAAGTAAAGATCAATGAGTAGCTAAATAATTATGTAACTATGTGAAGACTCTCTTCTCATTTAAGAATTTCAGATCTTGGTATTGTATTCAAACAGCAAGCAAAGCAAAACAAAATGACATTGCAAGGATAGCACAACTCATGTGAAGAAGCAAAAACTTAGGTTCAACCGATACTAACCGATAGTTGTTGAAGAAGAAAGGTGGGATGCCTACCGGGCATCCCCAAGTTTAGATGCTTGAGACTTCTTGAAATATTATCTTGGGCTTCCTTGGGCATCCCCAAGCTTGAAATTTTGTGTCTCCTTAATTCCTTTTATATCTCGGTTTCTCTTTTTTATCAAAAGCTTCATCCACACCAAACTCAACAAGAACTCGTGAGATAGGTTAGTATAGACCAATGCAAAACTTTATCATTTTCTAATGTAACAAATCCCTAACATTATTATTCAGCATTGAATACTAAATGTATCTGCATATTTAATACTCCTATCCTCAAATAGAATCATTAATTAAGAGTAACAAAAAAAGTCCCTACTCCTTAAAAAATCCCTCCCCAATACATGGCTCCCTCTCCCACCCCCACCTCCTCCACGGCGATCTCCACCACCGCCGGCAATCTCCACCCCTAGCCACCAACGATTAGTTTCTCTCGGATAGATCTCTCCGGTGTCTTGAGATCTACACGTTCATACCCATCTTTCATGGGTTCCAATGATGGTTCCACCCTTGGCTTGGACTTCTCCAAGGGTTTGGTTTTTGCTGAGAAGGTTTTTCAATCTATGGGCTTTTCAGTGCATCCCATGGAAGACTCGGAGATCTTCACCATGGTGGTCTCCTTTGGACGCCACTCTTTCCGTTTGAATGAACATTCGGTGGCTGCAGCTCTGGAGGCAGCAATTGGCGGCTCGGGCATTGATCTCATGGTTTTCTTGATCAAGGATAAGGTATTTGGCTTTCAGGTATCTTGCAAGGCTGTCGCCATGATCATTATTGGTCTTAGATCTTTTGCTTGTGATCATTTCAAATGTTACTTTCATCTTTGGAGTAACGGTGGCCCGAATTGGAGTCGTGAGTTTAGGATTGGGAAATTAGAATGTGATGCCGAGTGGATCCTAGTTAGTCCTTCTAAGCGGCGTGCAGCTCTTGGGGTTCTAGCCATGCATTCTAGGCCATCAAAATCCTCATTCAAATCTTCAAGCTCTATTGGCAAGAAATTATCGTTTGCGGTCTTTCAAAATTATAATGCTTGTCGAGGTTATCAGTATCCGGCTACGGAAAATTGCATTCAGACTACTGAAGATGCTGGTTATTCTATCCCTCCGCATGAGAGAGTTGTCATCCACCCCGTGCCGCCAGTGAGCCTGCAGTGGACGTCGACGAGGCCATCTATCTCGTTTGGTATGGTTTAGGATCTCCTGCCGTTAGCTGATCGCTCGCCGACTATCTCGGGCGGGATTTCGGGTGCTTTGAATGTGGACGTGCCAACACGTGCCACGGGCCATGGGCTGCTCTCTGTTGGGTCCGACCGGGCTGGCCCGGCTTCTTCTGCGGATAATTTGGACATTCCTTCTTCTCAGCAAGCCAGGGATGATTTTGAGGATTTAATTTCAAATATGGTTGATGAGGTTCTCACGTGTCAAAAGTGTTTAAGGATGGGACACTTTGCGGCTGCATGCACGTCCAAGTTGTGGTGCATCTCTTGCCTCCGGCCGGGTCATGTCAGGAAGGATTGCAACAAATTTGCACAGGTTTTGGGGCTTGTTTGGCAACCCAAATCCACTAACGCTACGGCTTCCGAGGCGCGCTGTGGGAATATCTCTCTGACAACACTTTTACCAAACTTGGACCTCCCTTCCACTTCCGCATTAACTCCCTCGTCCAGTTCCATCAGCCCTGGCCCCAAGACTCCCTCTGCCTCGCCGCCTGAAACCCCTCCTCCGCCATTGCACTCGCCGTCGTTGGAGGCTGAGCCTTCGGCTCCGATGGCAAACTTTCATTTGGATCCTCATCTCTACGTCCCCGCTGGCCACCATGTCATCGACGGTGGAGAAGATCGCCTTCCAAGAACATTTGTCTCGCCGCATACCCCAATTGTGCGCCGCCATGAGGAGTTTATGCTTGCTGAGGTAATGCCTATCCCCCAGCCAGATGAGATTGGCGCTGCTAGAGAGGCTGTAGTTCATTGGTTGCAAGAGCATCGAGTTCTAGTCAGATCGGCTCGGCCTTGGATTCGTGCTGTGGGGCTTTTTGAGCTTCGCGACGCTACTGTTTGTTTTCATCTGATGCAGCTCCTGCCGCAGCCCCTGGGTAATGATTGCTTTGTGCGTTTTATGAAGCATGATGAGGGTGAGTCCTTCCGCGGCGTTCAGGGTTTCCGTCAGGGCCTCCTCATGTTCCTTGGCATTCCCTTGGATCTTCGCAATACAGAGTGTATCAGAGCGGCTGTCAACACTTTCGGCAAATTCCATCATTGGGTTAGCGAGGATCCTTACTTGGTCAGGTCTCTGGTGTTTGCCTCTTTCCCTGAAGACATTCTAGTGCCACGTGATGTGGTGTTCATGGATTTTGCTCCCTATGGAGGTGCAAGAGTTTCTTGGACTACTCCCCTGTTTATCTTGGGTGCAAACTTTGCTGAGCAGATGCCCCAAGATGAGGATTGGATACCCATCAATGGCAATCCACACCCGGTGCCTGGAGTCCCATTCCCTGAGATGCCTCCTTTCAATTTACCTGCTTTTCCTGCTTTGGGATGGAACACAGTGCCCCATCCTCCACCTGCACCTTTGGTCAATGAGGTGGCTGATGACAATTGGGGAAATTGGGATGATGATGTAGCCCCTGATCCTGTGCAGGACCAGGAATCCATGGTGGTTGATTTGTCTGCACAGCCAAGCTCTGCTGCTGATGCCCAGGTGCCACCTGTTGGTGTTTTAATTCTTGATGATGATCAGCCTGAAGACCCTGTTCCTCCTCCAATCAATGAGGAGATTGCTCCTGATCATTGGGCCATTGTGGTCTATCAGCCTCCTATGATCAGAGAGGATTTTGTTCTGCCTGCTGTGCCCTATGGGCCTCCTCTACCTCTTGACATGATTTGGAGAAGATCTTTTGAAAGTCTGCTACAAGCTCCTATGGTCTTCTCTGTTCCCAAGCCCATTTCAATGCAGCCTCTGTCGCCTGTTGTTCTGTCAAAGAGAAGTTGGGACTTTGCTTTCACTGATTTGGATTTGCCCCGTCTCACTTGGAAGGACCAGGAAGTGGCCAGGCCAGTCGCTAGAGCTCTGTTTGTTGATTCTGCTCCTGATCAGGCGATTCCTCCTGCGACCGTGGTCAAACCAAGGAGGCCACGGCAACCTTTGGCGCCAACTCCAATTGTTGATACTTCTGTCAGATGTTGCACTAGGAGTTCTGTCCAGCGGGACGGTTTCAAGCCCGTCTTTCATGAGCTTGCTATTCAGCCCAAGAGGAAGAAGCCCAGAGCGAAGCCTTTCACGGCGCAGGAGACTGAAGAGCAGGCTTCTGAAGATATCCCACCGGCGACACCTATTGCGCGGCTTCAGGAAATTGGGAGAGAGTTGGAAATTGATGCCACTCTCCTCTCTGTGGATGCACTTATGGTGGACCCACTTGCTTATGCCTCCGTCGTCCTTGATGTTTAGTCTGCTCATGGTCTACTGGGTGTGGCAGGCACTTAAGCTTGCCTCTGTTCTATTTTATGTCTGTCAGTTATGTCTTGAACTTTCTTATATCTGTGTGGTGGGTCGGACTTTGTTCTGCTCTTTTGGACATGTGACATTGTGTGTCATATGGTTTATGTTTCCCAGTGTATGCTTTAATGAGTAACTTATGTAGAAATTGGAATGTGCTGTGCTGGAATGTTAGAGGCCTGAACTCTGAAGCTAGGCAGAGAGCTGTCAGACAGAAAATTGAGGAAAGTCAATGCTCTATAGCCTGCTTGCAAGAAACTAAATGCCCGTCCTTTGATTCAAGATCAATCAAGAGTTTCTGCCCTAAGAGATTTGACTCTTTTGCCTGCTCCCCTTCAATAGGGGCTTCTGGTGGTATCCTTGTGGTTTGGAATTCATCTGTTTTTATTGGAACTCTAATTGAAGTCCAGCAGTTTGCTGTTGTAATTCAGTTTACCTCCAGGCAAAATAATGAAAGTTGGACCTTGGTTGTTGTATATGGCCCTTGTCAGGGTGAAGCTAGGGACAACTTTATCAATTGGTTATATAACCTCTGTATCCCCATTGATGAGCACTGGTTATTGCTTGGTGACTTTAATTTCCTTAGGTCAGTGGACAATAGAAACGTACCTGGTGGAGACATAAATGATATGTTCATCTTCAATGAGGTTATTGGGCATTTGGGACTTCTTGAATTACCAATTAAAGGTAGATCTTACACTTGGTCCAATATGCAGGACATCCCTCTTCTGGAGCAGTTAGATTGGTTCTTCACCTCAGTAGATTGGATTACTGACTATCCAATGACTGAGGTTTTGCCCCTGGCTAGGACTGCCTCTGATCATATCCCTTGCTTGGTCTCAATCAAGACAAACATACCTAAGTCAAACCTTTTTAGGTTTGAAAACTATTGGTTGGAACTGGAGGGCTTTATGGACTGTGTTGAATCCTCTTGGCTAGTTCCATCTAGGAAAGCTCACATTACTGCTAAGATTGCACACAAGTTTAAGCATCTAAGAATGTGCCTTAAGAGATGGCAAATGCATGTTTCCAAGCTGAAATTACTGATTAGCAAGTGTAATCATGTTATCTTCCTTCTAGATGAGCTGGAGGAATGGAGGCCCCTGTTTAGACAGGAGTTCAATTTCAGAAAAATTGTGAAGGTCCACCTGGAAAAGCTTTTGCACTTGCACTGCTTATACTGGAAAAAGAGATGCACTATCAGGTATATTAAGGTTGGGGGTGAGAACACCAAATTTTTTCATGCAATGGCCACTGAGAGGCATAGGAGAAATTCAATTGCTAGTCTTAAATTATCTGATGGCTCTGTGGTCTCTGATCATGACCAAATGGCTGGAATTATTTGGAGCTGTTTCAAGAACAAAATGGGCACTTCTAGAGGGATTGTAATGGGTTTTGATTTATCATCTCTAATAACTCCAGTAGATGACCTGGATGTGCTTACTAAACCTTTTGAAAAGGAGGAAATGGATGATGTGGTCAAGCATATGCCTGTGGATAAAGCACCTGGACCTGATGGCTTTAATGGTCTATTTTTCAAGAGGTGCTGGCACATAATTTCAAATGACTTCTATGATCTGGCTCATGCTTTTCATGAGGGGACTGCAGTACTGGAGAACATTAATAGTTCTTTCATTACTCTGATTCCCAAGAAGTTATCACCTGAGGAAGTGGGAGACTATAGGCCTATTTCACTCACAAGCATGGGTTTGAAATTCCTTTCTAAGATGGCTGCCAATAGGTTTCAGAAGATAATCATGAAATGCATCCATAAGAATCAGTATGGTTTCATTAAGAGCAGAACAATCCAGGACTGCATTGGTTGGACCTTTGAGTATCTACATCAGTGCCATCAGTCAAAGAGGCCAATTGTGATTCTCAAATTGGACTTTGAGAAGGCCTTTGACTCTGTTGAGCATGAAGCTATCTTTCAAATTCTCAGGCACAAAGGTTTTAATGAAAAGTGGATCCTATGGATGAAGCAGCTACTTGCCACTGGTACTTCTTCTGTCCTCCTGAATGGTGTCCCTGGGAGGAAATTTATTTGCAAAAAAGGAGTAAGACAGGGGGGGCCCTGTTTCTCCTCTACTCTTTGTGATAGCTGCTGATGTTCTGCAAATAGTGATTAATGATATGTTCAGCAAGGGTATCCTAAAGCTACCTATTCCCTGACATGATCAAGACTACCCTGTCATTCAATATGCTGATGATACTCTGATCATCCTTCCTGCTGACAGGCAACAACTTCTTGCTTTGAAGGATATGCTGTTGGTGTTCTCTCAATCCACAGGTCTTGATGTCAACTACCATAAATCTTTCATCATTCCTATAAATGTTGAAAATGCAATCATGACAGATCTTGCTACTGCTTTTGGATGCCAAATTGGAAATATGCCTTTTACTTATCTTGGTTTGCCTGTGGGTACTACAAGGCCGAAGATGGTAGACTTTATGCCTCTTGTGGATTGTATGGAGAGGAGAATGACTGCCAGCTCTTCCTTCCTTAATCAAGGTGAAAGGCTGCAGTTCTTAAACTCTGCTTTGTCCTCCATGCCAATTTTCTTTATGGGAAGCATGGTTGTTCCTGCTGGAATCCTCAAGCAGGTGGAAAGAATTCAAAGGCAATGTCTGTGGAGAAACAATAGGGAGGAGCCTGCACCATCTCTTGCTGCTTGGGATCTGATTTGTAGACCAAAAAACAAGGGTGGTCTTGGTATTTTGAACCTGGGTGTTCAAAATGTGGCTTTGCTTCTCAAGCATGCTAGTAATTTTCTCAACAGGAAAGGCCTTCCTTGGGTGTCCTTAATTTGGGATTCATATTATTATGATGGAATGCCCCAGGGAACAACTTCTTGTGGCTCTTTTTGGTGGAAGGATATTTGCAAGGTCTTGCAGAATTTTCGGGATTGCTCCTGGGTGCATGTCAATGCTGGTGACACTGCTCTTTTTTGGTCTGACAATTGGAATCTTGGCAATGAAGTTTCTAACTTGCAGTCTAGATTTCCAAGATTATTCTCTTTTGCCAAGGATCCATGGATCTCTGTTAAGGATATCTTCAATTCAATGGACTTGTACCAGCACTTCCACCTACCTTTGTCGGCTAAAGCTTTTGATGAGTTAAACTTAATAAGAGATATGTTAGCCTCCCATAGAAGAGATGATACTTGTAAGGATTTATGGTTATGGCAGGGCTCTTCAAAGATTTACAAACCCAAGCTGTTCTATGGTCATGCTTTTCAGAATGAAACTTTCAACCACTTGCTGTGCTGGATCTGGAAATCCTCTTGCACTATTAAGATCAAGGTTTTTTCTTGGATGCTCATCATGGACAGACTCAACACTAAGGATATGGTTGATAGGAGGCACTGGCACATGGATGATGGTGTTACTTGTAGGCTCTGCCCCCTTCAAGTAAGAGAAACCAGAGACCATCTCTTTTTCAACTGCAATTTTAGTGTCGGAGTTTGGAATTATTTGCAGATTGATTGGTCGGCTAGAAACTCTATGTCTGATTTGGTCATCCAAGCAAGGAGAAGTTTTGACAAGCCCTTTTTCACTGAAGTAGTGTTTATTGCCTATTGGAATATCTGGATCATCAGAAATGCCAAGGTCTTCAGAGGTGAGAGGGCAAGTTTCAACAAATGGAGAGGAGCTTTCAAGCATGACTTAACTCTGATGCAGCACAGAATTAAATCTGTTTACAAGGATGACTTGCTTAAGTGGATTTCTTTCCTGCCACCTTAAGTTTTAGCCTTCTCTTTTTTTTGTTTTCTCTTTACTTTTGGTTACCTCTTGTAATCAAGTTGTTGTAACTATTGCCTGGTTTTAATAAAGTTTTGAAATGCTGTGGGGGTTTTGCCCCACAGTTCACAGTCAAAAAAATAGAATCATTAAACAAGCAAACATATGCAAACAATGCAAACATAACAGCAATCTGCCAAAATAGTATAGTCTGTAAAGAATGCAAGATTCATCATACTTCCCTAACTCCAAAAATTATAAGAAAAATACTACGCTGTAGAAGGTTTATCAGAGCTCATCATGCAAAAAGATTCAACATTATATAATTCTCTGAATTTTCTAGGGAATTTTTGCAACAGCGGTAAACTTTCTGTTTTCAAACAGCAACATGTATACTAGCAAAATAAGCATGGTAAAGGCTATCCTTGACATTTTTATTGAAAATATAGATGAAAAACATTATTCTAAATAACAGAAATCAAATACTAACAAAATAAAATGACGCTCCAAGCAAAACACATATCATGTGGTGAATAAAAATATAGCTCCAAGTAAAGTTACCGATGAACGAAGACGAAAGAGGGGATGTCATCTGGGGCATCCCCAAGCTTAGTTGCTTGGTTGTCCTTGAATATTACCTTGGGGTGCCTTGGTAATCCCCAAGCTTAGGCTATTGCCACTCCTTATTCCATAGTCCATCGAATCTTTACCCAAAACTTGAAAACTTCAACCACACAAAACTCGTAAGCTCCGTTAGTATAAGATAATAAAACCACCACTTAGGTACTGTAATGAACTCATTCTAAATTCATATTGGTGTAATATCTAATGTATTATAACTTCTCTATGGTTCATAACCTCCTATACTACTCATAGATTCATCAAAATAAGCAAACAACACATAGAAAACAGAATCTGTCAAAAACAGAATAGTCTATAGTAATATGTATCAAACGTATACTTCTGGAACTCAAACAATTCTAAAATAAATTGGTGGACCTGAGGAATTTGTATATTAATTATTTGCAAAAATAATCAACCTAAAAGCAATCCCCAGTAAAAAATGGCAGCTAATCTCGTGAGCGCTAAAGTTTCTGTTTTTCACAGCAAGATCACATAGACTTCACCCAAGTCTTCCCAAAGGCTCTACTTGGCACTTTATTGAAACAAAAGCTATAAAACATGATTACTACAGTATCATAATCATGTGGACACACAAAAACAGTAATGATAAATATTGGGTTGTCTCCCAACAAGCGCTTTTCTTTAATGCCTTTCTAGCTAGGCATGATGATGGCAATGATGCTCACATAAAAGATAAGAATTGAAACATAACGGGAGCATCATGAAGCATATGACTAGCACATTTAAGCCTAACCCTCTTCCTATGCATAGGGATTTTGCGAGCAAGCAACTTATGGGAACAATAATCAACTAGCATAGGAAGATGAAACATGCATAGCTTCAAAATTATTATTTTTTGAAGGCAAAGCAAAGCTTTATAAATCAACAGTTGCTGGGCATATCGCCCAACACATGGTCAGCCACGATGGGTGGTACAGTGGAGTCCCACTCCATACAAATATTGGGTAAGCACATGCGACCTATCTGAGCTAGTTCATGTGCCACAGAATTCGCCTCCCGGCGACAGGTTCTTACAGTGAACTTTGAAAACCACATCTTAAGTTGTAGTTTTATGTCTTCGATAGTTTCAGCATAGGATGAAGAGTTCGCTCTCCTGATGTCCAAAGCATCCGCGAGCAATTGCTAGTCCGTTTCAAAGATGACTCTGATGACACCAAAGGTCATTCGCTGTCGCCACCGCTGCGGCCATTGCCCCTACCTCGGCAGCAAAGGCATCAGTTGTATGCTCGAGCTGACCCGCCCGAGCTATGATCACCTGTCCTGCCGCATCCCTGGCCACGACGCCCCATCCTCCGATGCTTCCTCCAGGCATAAAGGCCCCATCAAGGTTAATTTTAATTTCATCATTGTCGGGTGGTACCCATGCGATTGGGGCTGCTCTGTCTGACTTGTTGTACAGCTCCTCATACTCCAATGCATCGCATCTTGCTCACCGGACTATCTCCGTAATCGGGACAGGCTGCGCCCTCTCCCGTTTTTTATTCCTGTTGTTCCACCAGTGCCACCAGAATATTACTATGAGCAGCCTCTTCTTTTCATCTAACTCCCACAACTTGTCAAGCATTGCATCCACCCCCCTGAGATCTTCGAGCTGCATGCATTCCTTCTCCAGTCCCATGGCCTGCCATCCCTCCTTCACCGATTTGCATCTAATAAATAAGTGCGCCCCATCTTCCTCTACGCGGTTGCAAAAAAAGCAGCGTGAGCTTTCCAACTTCATGCCTCTCCTTGTTAGGTTAGTGCAGAGTGCCAAGGATTGGTGTTTCATTCACCAAACAAACATTTGCAACTTGACAGGGCAGCGCATCTTCCATATGCGTTTCCAGGTCGGATATTCATATCTCTCCAGCTGTCCCGCGCCTGCAGTGCTCGACCCAGGCGATCCTGTTAGTGCTTGTTTCCCCAGCTCGACGTGCAGCTTATAGGCACTCTTGATAGAGAATTCTCCCTTCGTATCAAAGTGCCAAGCATTGAAATCATCCACCCCCTCCTGGAGGGGAATGTTCAGAATCTGTTTCACGTCTTCCTCGCAAAAGGTGGCTCGGACAAGCACCTTGTCCCAGTTGCCTGTCGTTGGGTTAATTAGTTCATTAACCGTAGTGAGGAGATTTGCACCCCTTGGTGTGATAACCCTCCTGGACCATGATCTGGGTATCCAAGGGTCCGACCAGATGTGCACTGTGGATCCATCCCCGATCCTCTTAATATATCCTTGCTTCACAAGATCCACTGCCTGCAAAATGCTTTGCCATGAGTAAGAGATGCCACCGTGTGCTTGAGCCTCAAGAACTGATTTTCCAGGGAAATATCTAGCCTGTAGAACCCTTGCGCAGAGACTGGTGGGGTTCTGTAGTAGTCTCCACCCATGTCTAGATAGCATCGCCATGTTAAAACTATGCATATCTCAGAATCCCAATCCTCCCATTGCCTTTGGCCTAGCTAGCTTCTCCCAACTTATCCAATGCATCGGATTTTGCTTATCTTGTTGGATCCACCAAAACTGGTCCATCAGTGTATTCAGTTCTGCGTAAATGGTTTTTGTGAGGTCAAATCATGACATGGCGAACGCGGGTATGGCCTGAGCCACCCCCTTCACAAGCACTTCTTTGCTCTCTATTGCTAGAAGTCTCTCCTGCCATCCATTAACTCTCCCACATAAATTACGTTTGATGTAACTGAATGCCCGCCTTCTTGAGCGCCCTACATGAGCTGGGAGGCCGAGGTATTTCTCATTCCAATTCTCACTCTGGATAGCTAGGGTGCTCTTCATCGCTACCCTTTCAGCGTCATCCGTGTTGGGACTGAACATTATGGCAGACTTCTCCGTATTGATGCACTGCCCAGAGCAGTCCTCATACAATTGTAGAACATCATGGAGGGCCGCAGCTTCATGCTGCTCCGCTTTGATTAGCAACATGGAATCGTCTGCAAAAAAGAGATGTGAGACGCATGGCGCCCTTGGGCAGATCTTAACTCCATGCAATGCACCCTTCCGTTCTGCGTCCATGAGCACAGCTGATAGCCCTTCCACACAAATGACGAACAGATAGGGGGACGCTGGGTCTCCTTGCCGAAGGCCCCTCGACGGATTGAACTGTTGAGTAAGTGTACCATTAACCTTAATCTGATATCGCACGGTCCTCACACATTTCATTACCAGATCAACCCAACTTCTTTTGAAGCCTAGCTTGCTCATCATGGCCTCTAAGAAGCACCACTCTACCCTGTCATAGGCTTTGCTCATGTCTGCTTTGACTGCCGCATATCCAACCTTTCCAGATCTCTTGTTCATCAGGTAGTGGGAGAGCTCGTATGCTATAAGAACATTATCCGTGATGAGCCTTCCTGGCACAAACGCGCTTTGGTTGTCTGAAATGATATCCGGGAGGATTATCTTCAATCTGTTCGCAATGACTTTTGATACGAACTTATACACCACATTGCAGAGGCTAATAGGCCTTAAATCCTTGATTCTTCTCGGGTTTTTGACTTTTGGTATGAGCACAACCATTGTATCATTCCATCCTTCCGAGATTTCTCCTCCATTCAGTACAGCTAGCACTTCCTCCACTATCTTCTCCCCCATAAGGTGCCAATGGCGCTTGAAAACCACTGTCGGCATCCCATCAGGCCCTGGTGCCTTGAGATCGCCGATATGGTCCAGCGCCGCCTTGACTTCTTCCCGATTAAACGCTGCATCTAGGGTTGCATGCATTTCAGCTGTCACCCACGGCTGGACCTTGTCAAGCAGTTCAGGAAAACGGTGGAGGTTTGAGGACGTAAATAGTTCTTGAAAAAATGAGCACACGTAGTTAGTTAAGTCCTCTCCCTCCTCTACTACAGCACCATCCTCCCTTCTAATCTCCTTGAGCCTATTTGTTTTCTTCCTTGCTGACGCAACAGATTGCAAATATTTGATGTTGCGATTGCCTCCCTTCAGCCACCACATATGAGCTCTCTGCTTCAACTTCGTGTACTTCTTCTCCTTTAGGTCGTGAACTAGCGCACGGAGTCTCGCTTCTTCCCTGATTTTTCCTTCTGACACCGGCTCCTTCATACACCTCTCCAGCTCCCTGCGTGCCTTCTTTATCCTCCCTTCCAGTTCACCCACCACTTCTCTGCTCCAGGTGCTCATCTCTGATGCCACCGATTTTAAAGCCCGGGTGACGCTTCCTCCTTCTCCACTCAAGCTCTTCTTCCATGCTTCCTTGATCACCTCCTCACACCCCTCCTCCTGCAGCCACCTAGCCTCAAACCTAAAATTATTATCTCCGGATCTCCACCTCTTGTCGACCCCTTCCAACTTCACAATTATCGGCCGATGGTCTGAGTGTCTCGGTTCCCCGTTGAGGACTACAGCCTGTGGAAACATATCACACCATTCCTTGTTTGCTACTGCCCTATCAAGCCGCTCACAAATATAAGTCTGCATCTCCTTGCTATGGTTCCTCCAAGTGAAAATATCTCCTTCATACCCCATGTCCATCAAGTTGCAATAGTATAACGCCTCCCTGGACGCATTAAGGTACTGTTGTGGCCGTTCTGCACCCCCACCTTCTCATTGCTTGCTAGAATTTCGCTGAAGTCCCCAAAACACAACCACGGCCTTTGTCCTTGATGTTGCTGATTGAGAATTTTCAGAAGCTTCCATGTTTCTATCTTCCTCTGCAATTCAGATTCTCCGTACACCCCGGTAAGGCGCCATATCGTTCCATCCTCCCTGACCACATCTACATCTACATGCCTCCTCCCATATGAACGTAGAGTGACATCGAATCCCTTCCTCCAGAACAACGCCACCCCTCTTCCACTCCCTTCATCCTTCCACGCAACCATGTTGGCGAGCCCCAACAACCACCTAAACCTTCCCAAATCCTTCTCCTTCATTCTAGTCTCACACAGAAATAAAATGTCGGGCTCCTCCGTTCTTCCCAGCTCGAGAAGAGATTGAACTGCCGAGCCGTTCCCGAGTCCCCGGCAGTTCCAGCTTACGAGTTTCATTGTTCCCAGCGGGGCTGCATTTGCAGCCCGGCCGATATGTTTGTGTTCTGCGAACCCTCTACTGAACAAACAACACTTCCCACTTGTCCTTCCAAACTACTGTCCCCTCCCTTACCCTCTGCCTTGCTCTTCTTGGTCAAGGCTGGTTCATCCACCTCCATACTATCACCGTCCCTCTTCCCAAGCTTAACACCCAGATTGTCATTCTGGATATCACTTCCTACTCTTTCCCTTCTCCTGAACTTCTTCCCTTCCTTCATTTCTTTCTTTTCCTCACCATGTGACCCCAAACGGCCTACACTCTCCATTTTATCATGGCCTTTCTCCCTTCCAACCTCTCTCTCAGTAGATGCGGCTTCAAGTTCTGCACCAGTGGATTCATTATCTATCAGCATGTCTGGCTTCGCCGGTGCACATTCCTGCAGGTTCTGCGTTTCTGCCCCAAACTTGAGAGCTCTCCCCACGCCCCCTCCCAGCTGTTTGTCATCCCTATTTGCAAGCTTAAGTGGACTTGTTACTTCCTGCTCCTCCTCTCCTGCTACCTTCTCGTGGCTTCTTGATGCCACTCCTTCCTTCCTCCAAGAAGGTGCATCACTACCTGATCCACCCGAGCCTCTCCCCCAACTGTATTGTCTACGTTCCCCTTGATAGCTATTCCCATCACTCCCCCTGCCTCCACTCAAGCTCCTACCACTTCTACTGCGTCGCCCTTCGTTCCATCTATTTCTCCCTCTTTCCTCTTTTTTGTGGCCTTCCTCGGCTCTCATCCATGGGCCGTACTGGAGTGCTTCACCTCTCACATGTTTCATATTGCACTCCTTCTCTCCGTGTCCAATTATCCCGCAAGTGTAACAAAAATCTGGCATGTGCTCATACTCAAATCTGCACCAGGTTAACTCTTTCTTCGTTTCCTTCTTGCTATTCTCCTCTCCATCCACTACCTCCACTATCATATTGCCATCTGTTCTCCTCTCTCGCTCCAGCACAAAACCCCTTAGGATTGGTTCGATAATGTTTAGTTTCACTTTCACCCTGAGATATTTGCCCATAGCTCTCCCATCATGCCCAACATCCACATCGACTAATTCATGGAAGCCGGCGCCAATTCTCTCTCCGGTGGTTCTATTCATGTGCCCGAGTGGTAGCCCGAAGACGCGGAACCATATTGGGATCAGGTTGAAATCGTACTCATCGACAGTCTTCTCTGGGTCGAATTCCTCCATTACTAGGAGCTCCTTGTCAAACCACCATGGACCTTCCTCCAGTGCCCGCCTCCAGCCTGCCGGTTGCCCGAAGGTAAAGAGGAAAACATTGGACTCCACCTCCTTGCAATCCACACCTTTTATGGGGCACCAGATCCTCCCTAGGGTTTGCCCAATCACGCTAGCATGCGCAAGTTTCTCCAAAAAAAGTTTACCCATCGCCTGAGGCTCATCTGGCGCCCAGTCAACTGCCTTTCCTTTCTCCACTTCCCCGATCTTCAGCCCCCTCTTCTTCGCCTCCGACAACTTCAAGCCCTTCATCAGGCCCTCCACTACTTCCATCCCCTCCCCTCCGATTTCACACCTCCAGAAGCAGAACCCTAGGGACAGACTCTATGGTGTACGACCGCGATCCCTAGTACACGGAAGGCTTATCGTGGATGGGATGGGCTAATGGACTACTGCTATGTCGATGGATGGGTTTAGAGGAGATCGGTGCCTCTAGGGAGGAGTAACGGTGATCTATACCGCACCGCCATCAGGAACCCTAGCACCCCACGCGATCGCCCTCCTGGTCGCCCTTCCGTTAATTACGCCAACCGCCACCTTAAGGGGCGGACTCAAAGAGTCATAGCTTCAAAATTATCAACACATAGAGAGGAAACTTGACATTATTGCAATTCCTACAAGCATATGTTCCTCCCTCATAATAGTTTTCAGTAGCATCATGAATTAATTCAACAATATAACCAGCACCTAAAGCATTCTTTTCATGATCTACTAGCGTAGAAAATTTACTACTCTCCACGTAAGCAAATTTCTTCTCATTCGGAATGGTGGGAGTATCATAAGAGACTTGAATACTATAAATTGTTTCCACATTAAAAGAGTAATGTTCAGAAAAAGGGTAGTCATAATCATGGCAAGTTTTATAAATATAATCATCACTACTTTTTATAGCATAAGTTTTATAACAATAATCATCATAAGTAGCAACTTTGTTCTCATCATAATCGATTGAAACCTCTTCCAAGATAGTGGAATCATTACTAAATAAAGTAGACACTCTTCCAAATCCACTTTCATATTCATCATAATAAGATTCAATATCCTCCAAAATAGTGGGATCAATACTACCTAAAGTTGACACTCTTCCAAGCCCACTTTCATCAATATAATCATCATAGGTACAAGGCATGCTATCATCATAACAACTTTGCATATCAAAACTTGGGAGACTAAAAATATCATCTTCATTAAATGTAGCATCCCCAAGCTTGGGACAAACATTAATTGCAGCAAATATATTCTCAAATATTTCATCCTCATCAAACATAGCTTCCCCAAGCTTGGGCCTTTTCATATCATAAGCATAATCATCATCAATAGTATGGATATAACCAATAATATAGCAATTATCATCATCACAATGAGTAGTAGGAGAAACATCATTTGGGAGGGATACCTTTTTACCTTTGCTGCTCCTTCTCTTTCTTTTCTTCTTCACATTATGTGTGGGTTCAACCATCTTCTTTGAGCTCCTTATTGATGAGATTGGTTCAATAGAAAATTCCTCCTCGTTACCTGATTCATCATAAGAAATAATAGGAGGATATTGGGAAGTCTCTTCCCTTTCATTAGTACTCTCTTCATCTTCCATTTGCTTTCTTTTCTTTAGGTAATTGGCAATATAAGGATTTTCAATGCAATTCACCGCACAATACATATAAATTTCCTCTGGATCAATATCAAGGAATTTCTCAAGGGCAAATTCTAGAAGATTCTTAGTTAAACGTTTCAATTCTTCATAACCCAAAAGAAAACTAAGTTCATTATAATGTGCAAGGGAAATCAAATCATCACAATTTTGGACACGATTCAATCATGAAATAATTTGCATCGGAGATGTAAATGACCACGTTCATTGCATAGTTCACAAGTACGGCAAAGGAAATGTAAATTTTCAGCACTCCCATTTAACTTTTCTTGCAACAATTTAGTTTCTAAATGCTTGTGCCTCTTGCAATATGTATCTTCTCTATTCGGTGTGTTCATGCAGACATGCACTCCACAAAAGTTGACATGCTTATAAGAGATATTTTCATCATGACTAGTACAATCATCATTAGTGCTATGGATATTCAAAGAGTTCATACTAACAACATTGCAATCATGCTCATCATTCAAAGATTTAGTGACAAACATTTTATAGATTTCTTCTTCTAGCACTTGAGCACAATTTTCCTTACCATCATTCTCACGAAAGATATTAAAAAGTCGAAGCATATGAGACAAACTCGAATCCATTTTTTGTAGTTTTCTTTTATAAACTAAACTAGTGATGAAACAAGAAACAAAAAGATTCGATTGCAAGATCTAAAGATATACCTTCAAGCACTCACCTCGCCGGCAACGGTGCCAGAAAAGAGCTTGATGTCTACTACACAACCTTGTTCTTGTAGACGTTGTTGGGACTGCAAGTGCACAGGTTTGTAGGACAATAGCAAATTTCCCTCAAGTGGATGACCTAAGGTTTATCAATCCGTGGGAGGCGTAGGATGAAGATGGTCTCTCTCAAACAACCCTGCAACCAAATAACAAAGAGTCTCTTGTGTCCCCAACACACCCAATACAATGGTAAATTGTATAGGTGCACTAGTTCGGCAAAGAGATGGTGATACAAGTGCAATATGGATGGTAGATAAAGGTATTTGTAATCTGAAATTATAAAAAGAGCAAGGTAACTAATGATAAAAGTGAGCGTAAACGGTATTGCAATGGTAGGAAACAAGGCCTAAGGTTCATACTTTCACTAGTGCAAGTTCTCTCAACAATAATAACATAGATAGATCATATAACAATCCCTCAACATGCAACAAAGAGTCACTCCAAAGACACTAATAGAGGAGAACAAACGAAGAGATTATGGTAGGGTACAAAACCACCTCAAAGTTATCCTTTCTGTTCTATCTATTCAAGAGTTCGTAGTAAAATAACATGAAGCTATTCTTTCCGCTCAATCTATCATAGAGTTCATACTAGAATAACACCTTAAGGCACAAATCAACCAAAACCCTAATGTCACCTAGATACTCCATTGTCACCTCAAGTATCCATGGGCATGATTATACGATATGCATCACACAATCTCGGATTCATCTATTCAACCAACACAAAGTACTTCAAAGAGTGCCCCAAAGTCTCTACCGGAGAGTCAAGACGAAAACGTGTGCCAACCCCTATGCATAGGTTCATGGGCGGAACCCGTAAGTTGGTTACCAAAACATACATCAAGTGGCACATGATATCCCATTATCACCACAGATAAGCACGGCAAGACATACATCAAGTGTTCTCAAATCATTAAAGACTCAATCCGATAAGATAACTTCAAAGGGGAAAAATCAATCCCTTACAAGAGAGTAGAGGGGGAGAAACATCATAAGATCCAACTATAATAGCAAAGCTCGGGATACATCAAGATCGTGCCATAGAGGGAACACGAGAGAGAACACGAGAGAGAGAGAGAGAGAGAGAGAGAGAGAGAGAGATCAAACACATAGCTACTGGTACATACCCTGAGCCCCGAGGGTGAACTACTCCCTCCTCGTCATGGAGAGCGTCGGGATGATGAAGATGGCCACCGGTGATGGGTTCCCCCTCCAGCAGTATGCCGGAACGGGCTCCCGAGAGGTTTTTGGTGGCTATAGAGGCTTGCGGCGGCGGAACTCCCGATCTATCTTCTCCGTGGATGTTTTAAGGGTACGTGGGACTATATAGGCGAAAGAAGTCGGTCGGGAGTTGCTCGAGGGGCCCACGAGACAGGGGGGCACGCCCAGTAGGGGGGCGCGCCCCCACCCTCGTGGCCTCCTCGAGGATCTTCTGACGTGAACTCGAAGTCTCCCGGATGATATTCTTCCAAAAAATCGCGTTGCCGAAGGTTTCATTCCGTTTGGACTCCGTTTGATATTCCTTTTCTTCGAAATACTGAAACAGGCAATAAAACAACAATATGGGTTGGGCCTCCGGTTAATAGGTTAGTCCCAAAAGTAATATAAAAGTGTATAATAAATCCCATAATCATTCAAAACAGGTCATATAATAGCATGGAACAATCAAAAATTATAGATACGTTGGAGATGTATCAAACGGCATACCATATCTGTTCATCTTATACGTGTTGTCAAACACAGTCACATCTCCATACAACTTATAGTCCCGTCGCGATTGTGCATTGCACCAGAACATGCTCTTTAAACGACCCTCCTTATCGAGCACGTACTCAAGGAAGAAGTCTGGATCTTTCTCCTTTCTTCTCCTCATAATCCCGATTGTCGTGTTAGCATCACCCTTTGCAATCAACTTCATTTTTTCACCGCAACATAGGTTGTAGACGTCTCGTCTCATAAACCCACATTTATCGTACGAACCATACCTGCTAATGAAGTTGTCGACGATGATATGCTTTCTGATCCGAGCTCCTTCCATCGCCAAGATCTCAGCTATCTCGTGATCTCCCATCACTCTATGTGACCGCAGAAATACCACCTCATCTGCTCTAGCCAACAAATGGTTATGATCATCCATAAAAGCTGCCACGAACCAAACTCCACGTCCTTTGTCCAACTTCACAACTAAATGTGTGCCACACTCACAACGAGTCTCAGGTCTTAGCCTGCGGGTACGGCCCTCCGGGTTTAAAATTTTACTCAGTCATTTTCCTGCCCTCGACCAAA
Source organism: Triticum dicoccoides (assembly GCF_002162155.2). Lineage (NCBI taxonomy): Eukaryota > Viridiplantae > Streptophyta > Magnoliopsida > Poales > Poaceae > Triticum > Triticum dicoccoides. The sequence goes on from NC_041385.1 coordinate 767,623,507, forward strand.
TGTACCGCATATACCGAATTGTGGTTGAAAGACCTTTTCCTCATTTCACCTTATCTTTTCTGATACTGAATCCACGGTCTTTGGCGTACTTATTGTAGAACGTGTAAGCAGCCCATTGTGATGTAAAGGTCATACCCATAACCTTCATCTATGTCTCCAGCGCACGTTGCTGGATTTCAGCCTCCTCAATGTCCATATTAGTTGCATCCTCATGCTCATAGCCATCTTCACCACTCCAATCATCGAAGTTGGCCTACAATATTACACATAAGCAAGTGTAAGTTGTTATTAACAAGTTTTTATTATTGTATGACATCTACAAGTTTGGGACGTACCTGACTTATGTTATCTGTGAAAGATTCAACACCATGATTTTCCTCGTTGCGGACGTCAATATCCTCCTGCACATAAAAAAATCATATGCACATGTAAGTACCCATATCGTTCTTTGTCCGACGAAATGAATGTACACGTCACTTACATTTTCACTACAAGCACCCTCCTCCTTCTTTTGAAAATCCTCCTCAGGTAAATTATCATACGACGACCAGGATTCATTGTCGCTGCTATCATCATCATTTTTACTTTCATTACCATTCGTACGATCAACACTATCGCTACCATACCACTCACTAGTGTCCAAGAACGCATCCGTAAATCCAGTTTCTTCATCCATTGAATGACCTCACTACCAACACTGCAACATTTAAAATAAAAAATAATCTATTAATTTAAGATCGAATTAAATGTACTACAGCCATACCGATGAATTGTTCATAACAAACAAGTGATTGCAGATAATTATTTGCAGCTATAGATTTTTTTCACAAACAAGACGGCTTAGATGACAAACCTAGACGCTGGCTTGGCGGCGGACGGCGAGGACGTTCCTGGAGAGGTTGATGCGGACAGCGATGGCGTCCGCGTAGGCCACGTCACCGTGACGACCTGCACCCAGGCCAGATCTCTCACGGCGGCGACTCCAACAACGTCCACGGCGGCCAGATCCCGGTTGAAGACAAGAAGAATGCTCGGCGATCGGCCGAACGGCGGGGGAAAGCGGCGATCGGCCGGACGGGGGGAAAGGCGGCGATTGGCCGGACGGGGGGGACGTTAGAAATGTCAGCGTTATCGCTGCTAGAACAGCGGGGAAAGGCGGCAATCGGCGGGGAAGGGCGGCGATCGGACGGGGCGACGTTGGAATGGGCAGCGTGATCAACGCTAGGTTGTGGGTCTTTTTTTTCTGTGACGGGAGGGGGTACATGCGAGCCGCCCGTACCGACTCGAGCCGTGCGCTC
>NC_041385.1:767625045-767632691 GCF_002162155.2 Triticum dicoccoides
TGTACCGAAGCAAGGCTCTTCTTTCCTCCAGCAGCATTATTTTGAACTTCTCTTTTTTGCCTAGATGAAATGTCATTTTGTTTCTGAAGTCAAAAGGTTTGATATGGCCTAGCTCGGCCGAGTGTGCCACCGAGCCTAATCAACGGTTCCTCCTGTAACTTGCGGGAGTCAACGTCCTACTAAGTTGTCCAGACAGCCTTCTTTTTGTGGGTGTGGGTGGGGGATATCAAGATTACCCATGATTTGACATTCTAGATTCAAAACCACTCTATTTTTTATTTAATTTTGCGAAATTGTCAAAACCACTCAAAAGGACGATTTACAGCATCTACAACCGGACCTAGTAAAATCCGGCCCCCAACGTCCGCGGACGGTGAACGGTTAGCACACAAATATTCGATTTCACAACAATAATACCTCATTTCAAACCATCAATCCATACAATTAGGTGCAACATAAAACCTAGTCTAAATCTTAGCCATCGACCGTCCTTGATGTTCCCTTCGTGTCCATCTCGACAGTCGTGAGACACACGAAGTGAACGTCCAATTGCCAGCGAGATACAGTAGGACATATGGGACACGGACTGGCCCACAAGGGACACAAGGCGCAGCCGTCTCCCATGCCCTACTCTTTCTCGTCGGAGCCTGTGAACTCGACATCGCCAGCCGACGTGGATAGATCATGAATGTGGTTGGACGTTGCGGCTCAGCAGCGTGCGACTCTGCCTACGCGGCCTTGGCAGCTATGTCTGCCGCGGCCTCCGACGCCCTACTTCTTGCATGAAGGGCAGTTCTTGCATATGCAACGTACTGGCCGTAAGCCATACCGGCGTTTACCTCCGGCTCGGAGCCTGATCCACGGGGATGGCGCGCCACCGAAGGGGTTGCGCCGCCACCCTGGGGTTGGGGCGCCAGATGTTGCACCCCGCGTACAGCATGGCATTGGTTACGCGCCTCCCGTCAATGGCCCTGGTGGACCATGCACCATCTGCGTGGATGCAATGGATTCCCGTCGAAACAAGTTCGGTCGCGGTCGGGCAAACTCCTCCCGGTAGCGGTGGAGAGCCAGGCGGATGGCCATCTCACTACTAGGGAAAAGCCTAACAGCAGCGCGGGTTTTGGGCCTATCAGTAGCGCGGGCAGGAGCTCTACTGATAAGGCGCTACAGCTAATGCTTAGCAATAGCGCGTCTTGGCCCACGCTACTGCTAAATTGACTTAGTAGCAACGCTTCATCAGAACATCGCTACTCGTAACTAGTAGTAGCGATTCTCCTTACCCGCGCTACTACTATTTTTTAGTATTTTATTTCTTTTCTTTTTCTTTTCATGTTGTATTCATACACCTTTACACAAGTTTTCATACAACAGGAATTTAAAGATTGTTTTTACATCATAATGAGTTATTACATCATGGGTGAAAGAACCGTGGACTAGTTTCAAGTGGATGTCCATCCACTTGAAACTAATCCGCGGTTCTTTTAACAAATGATATAATAATATCATCATCATCATCATATCATTAACAACTTAGCATCATAATACATCATTGTCATATAACACCTCCTCAATATCATCGTTTTTATCATTGACATCACATAACACCTCCTCAAGATCATCATTATCAACTCTAACACATTACCACATAATAAACATATTGTACATCTTAGGACCTATTACATTCGATTAAGACCTACTATATTTTCTAAGGTAAAATAACAAAAAACAAGATAGCCCCTGACTCTCCATTATGGAGAATGGAGATTAGCCTGTCTCCAATTCTTGTCTTTCGCTGAATGTTACTTTCAAGAACCTCCTTGCGAATGTCCATACATTTCTTCCATTCTCTGATGATTATGTGTTCACGGGTTTTAGAAATCCGATATGCACAGGTGAGCTCCGTAGATTTACCTGGCAGTATGTTCAGAACTGAGAGGCGACCATGCAGAGACATCAGATGAGGCACACAATCCATCGGGAGTTTCTGTTGAGAAACATAATAATAACTTCGTAGTTAGCAATGATGTACTAGTTTTAGAAGTATGCAAAAGATGCACGGATGTCGTAATAGTAAAAAATCTTACCAGGATATCTCCAGAGAAGTTATCGTTGTTCAACACATGCACTAGTGGCACGTATTCACCATAATTTGTAGGAGTTCGATAATAGTCATTGTAATTCTCAAGAAGAGTACAAAATGCGATCAGATGATTTTTCTCCTTATACGTTAATTGGGTGCCTTCGGTGTAGTGGGTTTTATCTACCATCTTCCGCACAGTCTTTGAAGAATCAAAATAAGCTATCAATGGAAATAAGCTATCAACTATTTTGAAATAAACAATATAAATTAGTTAATAACTATGTTTGAGAAACTCACATAGCGGTACAATCGGAAGCGTATCAACAAGGACCCAAATGTCCATATTGTCTTCCTTGCTGTTAGGATCACCAAGATCCATGGTGACAGTCATACCCTCATAAAAACCATACATTTTGCAAAGTGCTTCCCAATTTTGGCAACCAAAATGGGTTACGCTCTGAGCATTGCACAGATTTACTTCAAAATCCATATCATGATGGGTCCTTAGGTGTATTTTCTTTGTTTCGAAATTTTCATGGTCTTCAAAACCCATCCTCTCCAAGACATAGCGTCTTGCATGGCATGGGATAAGCTAGTCGAATTGTAAAATATGAAAATTAGACGTTGAAATAGTTGAATTCATGCTTAATGGAGAAAAAAACACTTGTCGTTGTTGTGTACCGTTTCAGAATCGAAGGTCTCCTCGAGCTTAATGCTAAAGCGCCGATCTTCGTCCAGCCGAACGAACCTGTCGCACATACCTCAATCGTCGTGGCACCAGCTACACTCCCCTGGGAGACCGTCGTTGTCCGAGTACGACATTTCCTGCAATCATAATTCAAAGATTAAACTTGTACATATTCTAGCACAAGTCATGCCAGAATTCACGACAAAATCCGGCATGATCTTTACTAAAAAAGGACATATCGAGCGCCTGAAATTTGCCGGAACGGAAATTAATCAACACTCCGGCAAAACATAGGCCACTCGGAGATGTAAACTGAACATGAACGGCCACTTGGGCAACCACATATCCTATTTGAGCAACAACACGAGATATACAAGGATATTTGGCTGGTCTCACCTCGATGTCGGAGGGGGTCGGTGACTGGGACGACGGCGGGAATGTCGGAGGGGGTCGGTGACGGGGACGACGGAGGTCACCTGAAACCATATAAGTTATCACTAACAACAAACATGACATGTTCAACTAGTTTTATTAATTCAACTAGTTCTTACTAAATATAAACTTACTATAAATAGAAAAAACTAGTTCTTTCTAAAAATAAAGTAGTTCAACTAGTTATATTAATTATCTTACTAAAAATAGATTAGTTCTGTTAATTCAACTAGTTCAACTAGTTTATTAATTTACTTACTAAACTAGTTCAACTACAACTAAAGTAGTTCAACTACCACTACTATTACTAAAAATCTAGTACTAACTAAGCAACATCTAGTACTAGCTAACCCTAAATTAACATCTACTACTACTAAATGTAGTACTAACTAGTGGCAGGGGGTGGGGGGCGACGGAGAGGTAGCTAGGGGCGGCGAGGTCGAGGGTGGTGGGAGGAGGGCTGCCGGCGGAGGAGGGAGGAGGGGCGGCCGCAGGCGGAGGGAGGAGGGCGGCGGCGGAGGAGGGAGGGGCGGCCGCAGGAGGAGGGAGGATGTGCGAGGAGGATGGAGGAGGGACGAAAGGAGGGGAGTACCTCGGCGGCGGACGGACGAAGGCGGCGGCGGCGACGACGCACGACGACGGTTTACGCGGGCGAGAGTGAGAGTGTGAGTGAGAGGGCCGGTCGTGCGCGTGGGGATAAGGTAGGGATAGTTGTAGCGCGTTTCCCGAAACGCGCTACAGCTAACCTGAATAGCAGTAGCGCTCTATAGTAAAGTGCGCTACTGCTATAGCTAGCGGGGGGGCGAGGTCATGGCAACTATAGCAGTAGCGCTGTATGCGGTGCACGCGCTACTGCTATTTCCAAGTCAGCAACGCGTTTCGGACACACGCGCTGCTGCTAAGTAGCAGTAGCGTGGTATTTTGAAGAGTGCTGCTGGTAAGATTCTGTGTATAGGCTTTTCCCTAGTAGTGTCTCCTCTACGGGACCGCAAGGGACAAGGTCCCAGTCGACAGATCCGGACCTCTCAAAGTCGGATCCGCTACCTGCCATGCCAGAGAAGGCAAGAGTTCACCAAAGAGGAGCTAGGAGACGGAGGGGAGTGGAGTGGACTGGCTAGGGTTTGGTTCGGGGTGTAGATAGGGATGGATATATGTGGGGTCCGGGCAGGCCATAGTTGGTCGGATATGACATGGCGAGTGCAGCTCGGGCGGGTTCGGGTATCTCTATATCCACCCCATATATGGCTTGAATATGGGGGTTGCCATCAGCCCGAATGTTTGGGCGTTTGGGGCAACCTGTTGTTTGGAACTTTTGCGTCTATGCAGTGATCGGGCAGGCCGCCCGGGCATATGGGATGAATATTGCGCCTTCATTGTAGGAGCTCTTATATGGTACTCCCTCCATTTTTATTTACTCCGCATATTAGCTTTGATTGAAGTCAAACTTTATAAAGTTTGACCAAGTTTATTGAAAACAATATGAATATTTAAAGTAACAAATTTATATGATCTGAAAATATATGCAATGATGAATCAAATGATATATATTTGATTGTGTATATGTTCATATATTTTTCTACAAACTTGTTGAAAGTATATAAAATTTGACTTTAGACAAATCTAATATGCGAAGTAAATAAAAACGGAGGGTGTATTAAACATTCAAGGGTGAAAATTGTGCCAAATTGAGTTTAAGGGGTTATGACTCCATTTTTGGTGGATTTAGGAGGGTGATTTTTGTACTTATTTCAATCCTACTCCTCATTCACTTCACATGCACATGTGCGCTTCAATAGGCTGGCCTATTTGAGTAGTTGTTTAATACTACAATTGGTTTTTTAGTGAGGGCTTTTGTTTCTATTTTCATCTTTTCATTTTTTGCTCTTTTGGTTCTCTTTTCATTTTATCTTATCCTCATGTTTATACTTGTTTTTTTAATTTAATTTTTCAGATAAATAAATATATTTTCCTCAAAATGTATGCACCCCTTTTTTAACATGCAAACCCTTTTACAAATACATTAACATTTTCCAAACCCATGAATTATTTGTTAACATACCAACATTATCTGTAAAAATATTAAAATAAAATTATTTATAAACATGAACATGTAGAAAAGATGAATAATTGTAACTTATTTTAACAATGTATTTTTTAATTTACTAAATACAAAATATCTTTTGAAAATAAAATATGAGGCTACTGGACCGGCCCATGCAAGGTGGCATAGTTGAACTGGGCCAGCAGCCCAAGGTGGCATGTAGTGTGTTCGTTGTTGTCATCATTTGGGTTTGATTCCTATTTGGCACATACATCGCCAAGTAGTTCTTTGAGGCATTTCCTATTTAGCGCCACAGGCGACGGTTTCTTCTGTTTTTCGCAAATCGATGCTTGCAGCAGGTTTCTCGTGCGTCTAGATGGGCCGGCTCATATTCTATTATTTCCTGCTAAAAGCAAAAAATGGCGCAACAACTGGGGTTCGAACTGGCGACCTCAAGAATCGCATAGATAAGCACTAACCACTCGGCCACCTTCACGCTAGTGGGTAAGAGCATCTCTAGCCGTTCGGCCCCCCAGGCCGCCGAAAAAGAGTAGTCTGGGGGTGAGCCGGCGGTAAACTCGGCGTTGGGGGCGGTTGGGCACCCAGCCGTCGCCCCCAGGTAGCCCACAGTCTTCGATTTTGGCCCAGTGTTCGACCCAATTGTGTCCAAAAACGGCCCGATATCTGCGTGAATCGGCCCATATTCGACGCGGTTCGGCGTGTTTCATCACATAAATCAAATAGTTCAATATAAATTATATAGTTTAACAAATAAAAACTCAAGTTTCATCACACGTCATTCCCGCGTCGCCCTGGCCTCTCCCTTGAGCCTTCATAGGTGCTCCACCAGATCGTGTTGCAGTTCTTGATGCACCTGTGGGTCTCGGATCTCCTGACGCATATTGAGGTAGTCAGTCCAGGTTGCCGGTAGCTTGTGATCAACTTGGGCAAGAGGACCTTGCCTGTAATATGGTTCAGTGTCAAACACTGGCTCTTCCTGCTCGCTCTCAATGATCATGTTGTGCAAGATGACATAGCAAGTCATGATCTCCCACATTTGATTTTTCGACTAGGTCTGAGCAGGGAACCGGACAACAGCCAATCGAGATTGGAGCACACCAAATGCCCACTTGACATCCTTCCTGCAAGCCTCCTGAACCTTAGCAAACCAGGCGTTCTTGCCTCCTGGTACAGGGTTTGAGATGGTCTTCACAAATGTCGACCATCTCGGATAGATGCCATCAGCTAGATAGTACCCCTTGTTGTACTGCCGGCCATTGACCTCGAAGTTCACTGGAGGAGAATGACCTTCAACAAGCTTGGCAAAGACAGGGGAGCACTACAGGACGTTGATGTCCTTGTGAGTTCCTGGCATCCCAAAGAAAGAGTGCCAAATCCAGAGGTCCTGTGTGGCCACTGCCTCAAGTACCACACTACAACCGCCTTTGGCGCCTTTGTACAACCCCTGCCAAGCAAATGGACAGTTCTTCCATTTTCAACGCATGCAGTCGATGCTTCTAAGCATCCCAAGAAATCCTCTTTCTGCATTTTGTGCTAGGATCCGAGCAGTGTCTTCCGCATTGGGTGTTCGCAAGTACTGCGGTTCAAACACTGCCACCACTGCCCTGTAGAACTTGTAGAAACACTTAATGATGGTGGACTCGGCCATGCGCCCATAGTCGTCGAGTTAATCACCGCGAGCTCCGTATGCAAGCAAGCTCATAGCTGTCGTGCACTTATGGATTGAGGTAAATCCAAGTGTCCCGGTGCAATCCATCTTGCACTTGAAGTAGCTGTCGAACTCCCGGATGGAATTCACAATCCTGAGAAAAAGTTTTCGGCTCATCCGATAACGGCCCGAAATGTTTTCTCACCATGAAATGGAGCGTCGGCGAAGTAGTCCGAGTAGACACCCGCCCAAGTGCCGAGCCACCTCGCCGCGGCTTTTCACTGCTCGCGAGCAGGCCGGCGAGGGCGGCGAGCACCATGAGATGCTCCTGCTCCTAGACGTCGGCTTTGGCTTCCTCCTCCAGCAACGCCGCGAGCGTATCCTCATCTTCGGAGTCCATCGTCGGGCCAGGAAAATCACCGAACACCTTGCGGGCGAGGTGGTCGCAAACCCGCCGGTGTACAGGCCCTGCGCGGCCGGAACGGCGGAAAAGGTGCCCGGACGGCGGCGGAGAGGCTGCCTCGGCGAAACCCCTTCTTTTTACTGGCGGGAAATGATCTACCTAGCTGCGGTGGGTGGTGGACGGCGCCGGGATCGGCAGGGTGGTGCAGGGTGGCGGTAGAGCGCGGGGGGTCGGAGGCGAATCTGGACGGGTGGCTTGACTTTTCGCTTGAGAATGTGGCCCGAGGAGCGCTTTTCCCTTGCGCCGGAGCCCCCGAGCGCCCCCGGTGTGTCG
>NC_041385.1:767633034-767634806 GCF_002162155.2 Triticum dicoccoides
GGTTCGGCCTATGATCGCCGGGCGCAAAAACGGGCCGAGCCGACGGAATTCGGTGTCATGGCAGTGCGATTGGGTCGTTTTTTCGGCGTTGGCGCGGAAAAAAGCCTGGGGAGGGGCTGTTGGGGGCGCGGCTGGAGATGCTCTAACATTCACTTTTTCGCTTTCTATTATATTTCAAGTTCGCTGTGACTCGAGATTTCATTTTCTTTTCTTTTCCTTTATCTCTTTCTTGTTTATATATTTCGATTATCCCTTATTTTTCTTTTTCTTTCTCCAAAATGCACAGCGTTTAATGAACTTTTTCTTAAAACCATGAATTATTTTTTGGAATTTGATGATTTTTTTTTCAGAATCAATGAACTATTTTTCATATTCTATGCACTATTTTCAAAAAAAAAATCAAATTCGATGAACACCTTTCAATTTCGATGAACTTTTTTAAATTGATGAATTTTTTTCAAATTTGATTTTTTTTTCAAATTCGATGAACTTTGTTTCAAAAATGATGAACTTTTTTTGAAAATTGATGAACTTTTTTCAGTTTTGTTAATTTGTTTCAAAATTTTCGTGAACCTTTCTCATTTTTTGTGAACTATTTTTTAAAATTGATGAATGTTTTTCAAATGCAGTGGACTTTCCTTGAGTAGGGACAACATTTTTTCCATGTTCACGAACTTTTTTCCGAAATCTGTGAAGTTTTTATTTTTTTTCTTAAAGAAAATCATGTATGGGCAGGTAGTTTTTAAAGTCTTGGAGCTGCATTCGATCACTAGTAACAACATGCTGTAGCTGTTAGCCGAACGCTTGTAGATAGCTACGGGCGCGAGTTCGATTCCAAGCGGGAGCGTAATTTTTTAAATTATATTCGAGATTCAGCTTAAGACTGGGCCTCGAAAGAGCAGCCCACTGAGCTTCCCCGTTAGCACTACGGCGGCGGAAAGCAACGAGCGCTCACAGCAGCGTCTGCTGGGCTGGCCCATGAACATGCATCGCAGCGCTAAAAAACAACCCTGAAAATGGTTATTCACGAGGAATCCATATCATGCCATCACTCTACTGTAGGCGTCAGACTAACCACTCGAGCTACTACGTGCTAGTTACTACTATTTCCATCGCTAAAAATAGTAGCAGACGCGCTATTTAGTGCAAAAAAACATGTTTTTTCTTTTTAAAAAATGTGAACCAAAAAATGGATACTCTCTCCGTTCCAAAATATAGTGCATCCTCGATTTCTATGCTTCAACTTTGACCATATATTTAACAAACGAGACCGACAGCGGCGGGAGCAAAAATTATACTAATGAATACGGATTCAAAAGAAGTTTCCAATTATATAGTTTTTGCTCCCCCCGCTGTCGGTGGTTAAATTTATGGTCAATGTTGAACCTCGAAAAGCTTGTAAAAAGTTCATCAATTTTGAAAAACAATCATTGAATTTCAAAAAAGTCCAATGATTTAGAAAAAACTTCATCAATTCTGATAAAAGTTCACAAATTTGGAAAATTTCATTGATTTTATTAAGATTGACGAAATTTAAGAAAAGAAAAAAGGAAAAACACATATAAAGCAAAAAAGGGAAAGTAAAAGAAAAAGGATGAAGAAAAAGAAAAGAAAGAAGAAGAGGAATGAAAGGGAGACGTTATGACGTCAGGCTTTGTGGTCGGGTGGTGAGTGTGGTTTTATCGTGTACCTGAGATCCCATGTTCGACTCTCCATGACTCGCTCATTTTTCGATTTAAACAGGAAAAAAATAAAACGGGGCGGCCCAGCTT
>NC_041385.1:767635097-767655018 GCF_002162155.2 Triticum dicoccoides
TACCCGTTTGCAAACAGGCCTTTAACGGTACACGACGCACACACACCTATATTTCTAATGGGCCGGCACACCTAGCTCTCACATGCAGGTTTCTGGGGAACCTAGTTCTTTTGGGAAGGGGAACTCCTGTTCAGCGCTCCTTGCTCCGGATAACGCAACCGGCGCTCATGCGTAAGAATTGATGGTCCGGCCCAACACAGTTGCTCCACCAGCGAGCAAGCGAACGCCTAGTTCGACCACTCACCTGGTACAACAAGTCCGGTTGTTGACCATTGCAGTTGACTTTTGAAAAAATTACAAAAAAATCCAGGGAAAAATAAAAAATTGTGAGTTCAAATATTTTTATGGATTTTAAAAAGGTTCATAAGAATATGAAAGTTCGTCAATTTTGTATAAAAAATCATCGCATTGGAAAAACAAAGTGCGCAATATTTTTAAAAAAACTTCATCGATTTTGGAAAAAGAGATTCAAAAATTTGGAAAAGGTTTATCATTTTTTTCACAAAGGTCATTGATTTTTTTTTAAAACCACTATTTTGAATAAAAACATAAATTTTGAAAAGAGTTCATTGATTTTGACAAAATGCTCTTGGATTATTGAAAAAAATCATTAATTTTCAAAAAAAATAGTCCATGAACATGGAAAAAAATCGTGTATTTAAGAAAACAAAATAAAATAAAATGTAACATAAAAAATAAAATAAAAAGGAAAAATGAACAAGAGAAAAAATGGAAAGAAAGCGAATAAGGGTTATCCAAAAATTAACCAGTGAACCAAGGTAAACCAGTATGGGAAGATTCTGGAGGCTTCCCAAAACCGGGGGCTTCAGCAAACAAGAGAAAGTATAAAAATAAAAATAAATAAATAAGCACAAGTCTTGGGTTTGTCCTAGTGGTTAATGTGCTGCCAAGTTCGAACCATCGCCCGCGCACCCTTTTTTTCAAGTTTTACAGACCCCCCTGCCCCACTCCCCCTAGTTGGCAAAATAGCCTTTAACAAGCGTTTAAGGCACCGTATAGGACATGCCTTTGGGATGCTTCTAAGCCCACTTTTGGTTGGTTTTTCTTTTTATGTTTATATTTTTGCTTGCTTTTGGTTTGTTTTTCCTTTTTTAATATCGATTTCATGATATATTTTTTTCAAATGCGTGCAGTTTTTTTGAATTCATGATATTTTCCATTTCTATGATTTTTCAAATCTATGAATTCTTTTCAAAATCATGATTTTTTTCTAATTGGCTCACGTTTTCAAATTTGTGATTTGTTTCAAACTCACCACCATTTTGAAAACTCATGAATAATTTTCAAATTCATGATATTTTTGAAATTTGCAGACATTTTAAAAATTCATGATTTTTTTTCAGATCCGTAAGAAAATCATATTTGTGTTTTTTTTTAAACCAGAAAACTGGGTGACTGTTTTTTCCTTTCAGAACCATCAACTATTGTTATTTATTTTTGACAAAGAACTATTGTTTTGTTTTAACTGTGAGCCAGCAACCGAAAGTGGCCGACATATCTGACCGAAGTGCCTAACGGGCCTGCCAAAGTGTTGCTCGCGTGCAAGCTTCGGTTGGCAAACCAGCGCATAAGGCACATCGATGTGGTTTCACGGGCTTATTTGTTGCTAAAATAACAAATCTGGCTTCATTCATGGTTTATGGCATCGATGTAAATGGCCTTTTGTGGAACCCATGGTGTTTTCTATTTGCTGAGCTCATTGCATGGTGCTAGCAAGTGTTGGGCAACTGATGTGAAAGAGGAAAGCTGGTGTCGGAAAATTCAGTCGGATTTACTCCCTTTTCTGCAATGTAATGTAAGTTTCATTTGTACTAGAGCTAGTACAAAGTTGTACTAAGATTAAGGTATTTATTTTGGAACAGAGAGAGTATGTAATAAGAATCAACGAACAAGCCATGTGGACAATGACTTGACTTTATTGAAAAGAGCATAACGCTAATCTTTGTACAAACGATCATTAGCGGAGAAAAAAATTACAATTAAGATCGATGAATCCCTTGAGCATGACTTCCTCCGATAACACCGCAGAAGTCACCAAAGAAAAATGTGACTAATCACCTGTCATGCGAGCTCGATGCGGCTTGGATTGACACCTGCACGTTTATCTAATTCCACGTTCCTTTTTTTTAATTGAGACTTGATTAATTCCAACGTCCTTAAAGCATCTCTAGCAAACCCCGTATAACATCCCGACTCGCAAAATAACTGTCAAAATAGGGGTCCGCGCGAAAAATGCTGCCCAACCAAATCGCACAAACGCGTTGGACCCATAAATTGTTTTAAAGGGCGCGGCAAAATTCCCGCGGGTTCTCCCCCTCGCCTTGCCGGTGCCCTGTATATAGCGGCAGCGATTGGCGGGAGGGGGGACATTTCAGCCCGCGCTTTTCCCCATCCACCGCCGCCTACGATTCCTGCCGTACCAGCCGTCAAGATCACGCCGGTGGGCCGCCACACGCCCGAGATTGTCCTCCACCACTTCTTCCTACCTCGGCCGGCCGGAAAGTTGCAGATCGGCGGCTATTTGTCGCGGCCGCCGGATTTGGCGTTTCTGGCCACCGGTGGCTGCGCCAAGCCATGGATTGGTCGGGGAGCACCCCGCGCAGCCCTGGCAAAGCCCCAGTGCCGCATGCAGGTACTGGTTCGTCCTCTAGCCCCCGTCATTGGTTTGCCTGCAAGGACTCGGCCGGCTGTTGCCCATGCTCGGTGCTCGCGCAACGGGTGCTCGGCTCGCCGATGCCGCTCATACGGTGCGACGACTGCACGCAGACAGTGCTGTGGCTAACATCTAGCACGCCGAAACACCCTGGATGGGTATTCTTCAAATGTGAAAACGATGGGGTATGTTCTTGTTTTTATTCGGCTTTTTCAACCTATTCGGTTCAATTTCGATAGCTTATTGACATGGTCATGTGTGTAGGAAGGTGGATGCTCACTTTGGTTATGCGAAGAAGAATACATCTATTTATTGATAGAAAAAAACTTAATTGATGTTCATGCACTCGTTGGTAGAATTGAGACTAATGATGTGGTTGCATGTGCAATTAAAGAAGAAACTAGAGGGGAAGCAACATCTACTTTTTTAAAATAAAAAAGAAAAATGAAGAATACAAGATAAAGAATCCGCAGATCAATAATGAAGGCATGCGAATATTCCTTTTTACGGATCCGTTTTGCGGGATATGCTCGGGGCCGCCCATGCTAGCCTGCAAAGCCCTTTTTCCGTGAACTGCATACGCATTGTGCGGGTGGGTATTATACAGGTCTTGCTAGAGATGCTCTAACATGATTGTAAGCATGAGCAACACAGTGTGTACGACCTCGTCTTAGCTATTAACCTGTTGCTCCCAATTCACTCCACGTTGCAGGCTTGCCGACTTTTTTTTACCTTCCAGAAATAACTTATGTTTTTCAAGACAAAAAGTTAGATATGGCGTCTTTTTTAGTTTCAAAAGTTCGAAATCACTAATTCAGGAGTACTCGTTGTAAAGATCACTCTCACCTTTCCAGGTTGTGACAAGTGGCGTGTTGCATATGCGTCACTTGTCGCAATCTGAGAGTTTTCCTTTTTTACGTAGATCCGTTTATTGAAAACGTCTTATCTCTTAAATCGTACGTTCAAATCTCGAACTATTTTCACCGTTGGATTCTCTCGCGTCGAGATCTTCAAAACTAGATCTCATGTTGATAGGTTTTGACGAACCTTTTTTCATGAAAAAATCCATACGAAAAAACCGGACAAAAACACCCGAACCGGGAGCATGGGTTTTTTCCCATTTCGAAAGAGGCACGCCCTTACCTCTCACGAAATCACAACCATGTCTCTCGTGGAAGCAAAACCATGCCTCTCGCGGACGGAAAAAAAAAAGAAAATGCGTTTGCTTTTCGTTTCTGAGAGGCACAGCCGTGACTCTCGGGAAAGCAAAAACGTACCTCTCGCAGAAGCAAAACCGTGACTCTTGTGAAAGAAAAAAAACAGAAAATGATTTTTTTTCTTTTCCGAGAGGCACGGCCGTGACTCTCGCGAAACACAACCGTGCCTCTCGCGGAAGCAAAATCGTGACTCTCGCAGAATGAAAAAAAATAGAAAACACATTTTTTTCGTTTTCGAGAGGCACGGCCGTGACTCTCGCGAAAGCACCACCGTGCCTCTCGCGGAAGCAAAACTGTGACTCTCGCCGAAGGTAAAAAAATAGAAAACGCATTTTTTCGTTTCCGAGAAGCACGGCCATGACTCTCGCGAAAGCACAACCGTGCCTCTCGCGGAAGGAAAAAAAAGACAGAAAACATTTTTTTTCTTTTCCGAGAGGCATTGCCGTGACTCTCGCGAAAGCACAATCGTGCTTCTCGCGGAAGCAAAACCGTGACTCTCGCGAAAGGAAAAAAAATAGAAAACGCATTTTTTTCGTATCCGAGAGGCACGACCGTGACTCTCCCTAAAGTAAAACTGTGACTCTTGCGGAAGAGAAAACTAAAAGAAAACGCGTTTTTTCATGCAAAAAATTTTTAGAATTTTTTGGTCCAAATGTTAAGAAAGACCGATGGAAAACTGAAATGTAAAAAAAATACCCCGAAAAAAACCGTTTGAAAAGCCAAAAACGCGTGCGGAAAAATAAAAATAAATAAAAAATCTGAAGGGAATGCTCAAAGCGCGACACGTGGCATGGCGCTGATCGTTGTGAGGCTCCCGAAGGAGCGCTCGTTAACTAGTTGCTCTCTCAAAAGTTAGACATTCTTTTTTGAGAAACATGTTAGAGGTTAGATATGGCTTATAATGTTGAGGCTTAGGCGCGCCCATTTTAGGCTAGCAGAAGCACGACTGGCTGGCCCGACAGATCCATTCAAATCTGTAAATATTTACAAATTCATGGGTGTTTTTGTAAATTCAAGAATATTTTTAAAAATTAACAAAACATTTTCAAATTCAAGAATACTTCTTAAATTTGGGGAAATTTGATATCCATGAACATGTTTTGAAATCCATAAATATTTTTGAAATTCCTCGAAGCATTTTGGAATTCCAAAAAAAAAAAATTTAAAAAAATTACAAAATATTTATAAAAGTCACGAATATTTTTTGAACTGTTAAAAAAATTAAATTTAGAAGCATTGTTTAAATTTTGGAATATTTTTCAAATTTTGCAACAAACATTCTTGAATATACATGAACATTATTTTGAATACTTTTAGTATATAATAAATATGAAAGTTCTAAACTATAAAGAGTAAACGAACTGAATTCCATTTGGCAAAATCCTGATTCAGTTAACTGGGGCTGGCCCATTAGGCGCCACCCTTGCGCGTTTGGTGGACTCTTAACATGGGTATAGGAGTAGCATGTCACGTCACAAAGACTATTGTGCCGGGCTGACACGGTATGAATCACCAGGCAAAATTTGGTCTAATATTCAAAAAATATTCGTGTTTGATAAAATGTTCAGGAATTTCAAAAAATGTCCGTGGTCTCAAATTTTGTTAGATATTTCATGAAGTTCCATTTTCATATTTTTGTTCACAAATTCAAAAAATGTTCGCGGTTTCATTTTTTTTGTAATTTCATAAAAAGTTCCATTTTTCAAATAGTTGTTCAAAAATTCAAAATTGTTTGCAGTTTAAATTTTTTTCGGGATTTCATAATTTGTTCACAACTTGAAAAAATGGTTCATGTTTTTCAAAACCTTTTTCTGCAGTTTCAATTTTTTTGTGCACGTATGCAAAAAAGTTGTCCCTATGTACAAAATATGTTCAGAAATGAAAAAAATGGCCGCACTTTTTCAAAATATACACTTTCAGAAAAAATGTACAATTTATTTTAAGATGTTCACTACAGTGTGTAATTCTGGTTCGATACAGTGGACAAGTCCGGTTGTATGGTTGTGCCAGTTATTAAAAGTGCGTGTTTGTTTGCTACAAGCAATGCTAGTCAGGTGGAGTGGCTGGGAGCATGCACTTTGAAGCTGTAGGTTGCAGGTTTGAGTTTCCATCGCTCCTTCTTTCCCCTTTTTTGCTTTCTTTTCTTTCCACCGGTACAGCGCGATGGGCCGGCCCAGTCAGGCTGCGCCCTGTGCGTGGCTACAACATTGGTGGAACAGCGCGATGGGCCGGCCCAGTCAGGCTGCGCCCTGTGCGTGGCTACAACATTTTGACGCAAAGCGCGTCCAATAGGACCTCCCGGGCGGTACGGTGCGAGTCGACATTAGACCGACAAGGTAGTTTCTCAGTTCTAAACTCACCAATCACCATAGCCCAATACTTCTTCCAATCTTCACTTTGTTGCCTACAACCTATCTATTCTCATAACATGACCATACTCATAGTCTCGCAGTCCCATCCCCAACTGATTGTGGCTGGCCACGAGAAGACGATGACCGCCGCCGCTGCTCCACCATTAACGTCCTATACACACCTTCTCCGATCCTTCGTAAAATTAAAGATCCACACCTCTACAACCCATGGATAGTGCTTTAGATATGATAGAGGAGACTTCTTGGCGTTGGCGTTGCACCACCTTAAGCTATTGACGGTGTCTACAACGTGCTACTGAAGAATGGCGGGGTTCACATACATGGTGGCTAGAACGAAGACATCACTCTCTTCCTCCCACTGTTGTTTGTATTAGGCTCGTGCCAGCATGGCTTGACGCGGCGGGCTACTGTGTTCTGTGTCATGCTACGAAGCTCTCAGGAGGCATGTTGCCATGCTGGCAATGCACGATAGGCTTGATGGGTCGCCTGGCCTGAGGCATGCTGTGCTTGTCCCATGGTGGCCTTACCCCGACCCAAGTCTTGGCATTAATGGCATAGCTTGGATGATTGTGTCACCAAGCCCAATCAACATTTCCTCCAACAACTTGTGGGAGTGAATATCCTAATAAGTGGTCAAAAGCACCCATAATTTGACATGTTAGCTTCAAAATCACTCTAGGGGATGATTTATATGGTTTTAGAGGTTTGAGGATAAATTTTGTACTCCCTCCAATCCAAATTAATTGATGCAGCCTTAATATAACTTTAGCCAGAGGGAGTACCAAAATTGATTTTTTTTGAAGTTACGGCTCCATTGCAGTAGATTTGGGGATGATTTCTATACTTCTGTCAATCATATTGTACACTCTTTGCAAAGAATACGATCTTAATCACATATGTGTGTTTCGATGGTCTGGTCGAGTCGAGTAGTTTTCTAACACTTCCAACGGCTTTTTGTTGCTTTTTCTTTGGCTTTTTTTTTGCCTTTTTGCCTTTTTCTTTTTTGGTTCCTTTTTTCTATAGTTTTTTTTTACTTTTTTGATACATGAATATCTTTTCTCAAAACATACGAACCTTTTTCTAGTTGTATGAAAAAAATTAGATACGTGACTTATTTTTTTCTAAATACCCCTTCCCTCCCAAAATAAGTGACTCAACTTATTTTAGGACGGAGGGAGTACTTGAAGTATGTTTTCAAAACACATGAATTAATTTTTAACAAAAATACATGAATTAGTTTTTAACATACCAACATTTTTTCCAACAATTGAAAATTTTATATTAAGATGAACATTTTTTATAAACATGAATATATGGATTTTGTAACTGATTTTAAGGAGGCTTTGTTTATCATTTTTAAGGGATATGTTTTATTTCACCTTTTTTGAGAAAAATGATTTATTTTACTAAAAAATAGCGAGGCTGGTATATGTGGTAAGCTATCATAAACAAAAAATACAAGCAATTGAGATGCTTTTGGACCGGCCCATGTAGGAGGACCGGCCCATAGAGCGAGCGGGTCTGATATAAGTGAACGGGGTGGGCCAGCAGCCTAACCTGGCCGCTCTGTTTTCGTCGTCGTCGTCATTAAACCACTCGGGCTGATTCATTCGTGGGTTTCTTCGGCGATCTGGATGTAATGCCCTACCGTTGAAGTTGTATCTGTTGCCATTTTCTTGCTTTGACTTGTTTTGGTTTTACTTTGGTTGGTTGAACTCGTTGCATGTCGCTATCAACTGTTGGGCAACTGATGTACCCCCTCCGTTCCATAATATAAGAACATTTTTCAAGCTATGTTAACTTGAAAAACGTTCTTATATTATGGGACGGAGGGAGTAGAAAATAAGAGCTGGCGGCGGATAATTCATTTGGATTACTTTTTTCTCTGATCCATATTAATTGTAGCTATAAAATTGTAATAGATGCAGATGTTGCTATGTGGCAGAATATTAATTGCATGCTAATATTGGTAGAATATTAATTGCATGTCAATTATTTGATTAGCGCTGATACTGATATTAGGCATGATACTGACTGCACACAAAATATGTTGAGCCTTGGGATTGGAATAGTTGGATGACATGGTTTGATCACCGATTGAATCTGGCCCTTTGGATGTTTTTATATACTGTACTCCCTCTGTTTCTAAATATAAGTGTTTTTAGAGATTTCAAGATGTACTACAAACGAAGCAAAATAAATAAATCTACATCTTTTTTTTGAAACAGGAGGATAGACCCTCGGTCTATGCATCTGCACGATGCATGCGGCCATCTTATTAATTATTCACAGACCCCGTACAAAGTAATACATCAGTGAGTCTGAAGCCACCATCTAGGCAACATCTGTTGCTACTCCTATCCCATTGATGAAGGTGTGCCGAATATCCGGACTTAATACCAAACGGACATCGCACCAAATCCTAACATCTAAAGCCGGATGCCCTAACCCAGCCACATACCGGGATTGGTTCCCATACCGGACCGACACACTCTTAGAGGCTGCCGCCGCCATCTTCCACCGGTCCATCTCCAGAGCAGCAACTGACCAATCGACCTTGATTGGCCTGTCGTCGATGCCACCACGACGCCAGACAACTCCACCATCCTGCACGAATCCGTCCGCACGCGCCCGTCGCCGAACCTCTACAACACCATGCCATCGGGATCCGCCGTCGGCCTTGCGGTGGATGAGACACCGCTCTTCTGCTTGTCCCGTCCAACTAGCACTTCCTCCAAAACGATGCCCTCAGGAGGGAAAACGACATCAAAGGTACCATCATCGTCTGATCCGGTAGATCCAGATCTAGGGTTTTCCTCGGAGCATCACGAGTGGGGTGCCACGACCTGCAACAACGATTCCTCAAGAAGGGAACGATGTCATAGACGCCGCCATCGTCCGCCATGACCGAAGCCGACGCGTTTTTCACCAGAAGTCACGTCCCCCAACCTCGTAGCTGGATGGAACCGAACGGAGCCTCGCAGTGGAGACAAGGGCCGCCATCGGCACGCCGATAGGGAGCCTCCAGCCGCCCCTCACCGGTCCTCCTCACGCCATCGGCCGGCCAAGGCCGTACCGAGACAGATCTGGACAGGACGCCAGATCCGCAGCCATCGAAGCCACCCATGTGCCCGTGGCCGCCACACCGCCGGCCATGTAGGTTCCCATCGCCACCATGCAGCAGGGGCACCGCCCTGATTGCCGCCCTCGGCCTCCCCGCGTGAGGCGCCGCCTCCGCCTCACTGGATATGCCGCGGCGATCACCCGCCCTGGATCATTCAGGGCTCGCCGCTACCGCGGCCCTTGCCGGCGGAAACGGCTGCTAGGGATGGAGGAGCAGGGAGGGGCTGGCGGTGCGGGATCGGGGGCCCCTGGCACCGCCCGAGGGGAGGCGACGCGAGGGGGAGAGGAGTGAATCTACATCTAAAGTACGTCTATAAGAAATCTCTAAAAGGACCTATATTAGGAACGGAGGGAGTATTATTGTCCTATAGGAAAAGCTGTTTTTGCATGGAGGAGGAAAATGTGGTGGGCAGAGTAATAAATGTAGACGACGACGTTTCACTCACATCTTGGGCCCTACAAAAACACGCAGCAACGTGATACCTGAGCGAACGGGTGGTTTGTTCGTTCGTTCAACTTTCTTGAAGAATGAACAAAGGTACTCCACCGGCGATTTCCATTCCACCGCAGCTCACCCGTGTCACGCCTCATTCGAGATCGTGTCCGTGTGTGCGACGCGACGCACAGGTCGAACGTGCTTTTTTTTAGTACAACCCTCATTGGCATTTATTCATTCAGCACGTGTACATTGTCTGAATGCAGTGCGGCATTTCAAAAACCCAGGGATTACATTGAAGCTTACACGGTTCACTTCTGATGAAAGAGCATGCTTGCACATGAATGGGCCACCTCATTAGCATCTCTTCCTACAAACTAGAATCCTTGAAAAAGCCAGAGATATGTACGCATCTCTCTAAGAATGTGGCCACAAATAGACCGATCATTACCTTTATCCCAGTCCTGCACAAGCATTAGACAATCAGTTTTCATCATTATCTTCGTCCAACCCTTCTCAGTTGACAGCAGGATAGCATCTCGGCAAGCCAATGCCTTGCAAGAAAATGAGTCAGCTACACCTTGAAAGGAACTCCCCAGTATGATTTTGAGCCACCATACCTGCTCCCGCACAACAACTCGTGGCGTCTATAGCCCCATCAGTGTTGTTTTTCACCATGCCATTCGCTGCTGGTTTCCATCTCGCTCGTGCTGGCGCCGGCACCAGGGCCTTGGCTGGAATATCTATCTATCTATACCTATACTAATTACAGACTCCCAAGAAATTACCACGTTAATTAGTAATTAGGAGCCATTAATTTGGTGGGGTCGAGTTATTACGGTGTAGATCGACCCATCTATATTTTTCCCAACTCCCAAGAAATTTCCACGTCAATCCATGTAGTTGCTCTACCAAAGCACAAGCACGACTTCCTAGCTCTTCGCACTAATGTAGCACGCAAAGGGATCCGTATTGCGGATACAAAATGTCTTTTCTGCGGTAGAGCTGACGAGGACAGGGCGTATCTTTTCATCAAATGCAAGACAGTAAAGGAAGTGTGGAGGGGCTTAGGCTTGGAGAAGGAACGCATGGAGCTGGAAGTAATTACGTCCGTGCATGCGATGATTGATTATGTCTGGGGTCTAGATGAGAAAAAAAGGCTTCACATACTCACCTTTTGGTGGCTTTGGTGGTCAAACAGGAATAAGCTTAGAGAGGGGGAGATGCCTCTAGCGCCTAAAGA
The DNA here is from genome assembly GCF_002162155.2 of Triticum dicoccoides. NCBI lineage: Eukaryota > Viridiplantae > Streptophyta > Magnoliopsida > Poales > Poaceae > Triticum > Triticum dicoccoides. The sequence continues at coordinate 767,646,163 of NC_041385.1, forward strand.
AGTAGCGGGCCGAACAAGAAGCAATGTGATGGAATATGTGCATATTTTTCTAAATCCCCCTGTCAAGAGCAATCCGGAGAGGTGGCAACCGCCATGTGACATGGAATATAAGCTTAATGTTGATGGTTCTTTTGTGCCCGGGCAGAACCATGCAGGCTGGGGAGTTGCGGTAAGAACAAAACATGGAGACCTGATCTGTGCTCGGGCGGGACGGACTGACAACGTATGTCATGCTTTCGTTGCTGAAGCTGTAGCTATGTCACATGCGATCAACTTGGCAGCAGAGCTAGGTATGGTTCGAGTGGAGTTCGAGACCGACTCGCAACTTCTTGAGGAGGCGTTGGACCTACGTAGGGTGGATTCCCCGCCCTACGCAGCAGTGATTGAAGATATGAAATACCAGTTAAAGATTTGGTTTTCTCATTTTAACATCGTTGTTTGTCGGCGTAGCGCGAACTCTGCCGCTCATGAGCTTGCTAGTCTTGGTCGTTTATGTGATTCAGCCCACTGTATGCAGTGGGATACGGATGTACCAGCCCAAGTGGGCGTCTGTGTGTTAGGTGATATGCCCGCACATTGAGTAATAAAGCTATGTTGCTTTAAAAAAAAGCACACTAGGATTTACGTGGTGAAAAACAGGCTTACTCTACACGTAACAAACACCCAACTTTTGAATGAAAATCCGAACTCAATTCTCACACTAAAAAAGTTCATCCGGCCAGCACGCATGTATCCGGTGAGAGTCCATTCATTTAAAAAAAAGTGAGAGTCCACTGATATTTTTTTTAAAGTGAGAGTCCATCTCACATACGTTTGTCGCCATCTATCCTAATCCTCCTATGCTTCTATATATAATAATATTCATCATCTCTGTAGATGTGCGCCAATACATGCTTCGGTCCACAACAACACGTCGTGTCCTATCCTAGCCCTTCATCGCCTTATGTTGGCAATTTTCTGGCTGCCACTTTTTTCCTCACGTATTGGCAAAAGTATGTATCGATTTTCATCCTATACACAGCCGCAGTACGCGGCCGCCACGAAGGCATGCAACACCACGTGGAAGTTGTGCCACCGATCCAGCTGATCACGCCGCCACATATAGATTTCTACTGTACTAATTAACGGCCGTTTGAAATTGATGTGCATGCATCGATTAATACCCAGGTCTGTTTGTATCTTCAATCAATCCGACCGGCTTTCTATTTGCTACCTTTTGTAATTTTTATTGTATTTTCATAATCACAGATATCAAATAGACATTGCTGATCTGGGTCATAACAGGTCCATCCCAGGCAAGCCGTGTTGATCGAAGTGAAAAAGTAGGACTACGGAAATTGCAAGCATGCCCTACACGAACAAAGCAAGGAGAGCCGATGGGCCGCCGACTAACGATACTCTAATATTTTTATTTCCAAAGCCTTTGTTCTCTTTCATAAAAGTAAACATTTTTAACTTTTGAAACAAAGCTTATAGTTGGTATAGGGTGGATGCATGAATGTATTCTGATTATTGTTAGTTCCATTACTTATATTCTAGGCGAGAGTAACAGTGTTAACCAGCAGGATGCTCTACGATTAATAGTCTCATGGTTGAAAACTATCTTAACGGGCTGTGAGGTAGATCCTAATACAAACAGGATGCATGTCGCCCCCATGGCATGGTATTATATATGGACTATTCTCACGATATCAATACAACACATGGAGTCATGGATGGTGAACACAATAAAAAGATGCAGCGATATATGGATGTTATTGTCCTGGAAATTGGAAGAAGAGGCTGGCTAATGAGGTGGACTTGAACGTCACTGGCACACCGCCAGCCTTGACGATGTCTAGCGGCAAGGATGGAACTGAGGGAAAAGGCAACATCGGGCAGTGGCAAGGTTGTCGTCACAGAGTAGTCCTGTTCCGGACTTCCCATGAAGAAAATCACACTTCGACAAGGTTTCAGTTGAATACAAAGAAGTGATTCTATATTTCAATTTTAAGCACGTAAATAAGTATGCATGCAAGCAGGAGAAGAGTAGCCCATATTTAATTATGTTGGCATGTTTGATCGCAGGAAGCAAGGAAGGTAGATATGGTCTGCAAGCAGGAGGTGGAAGTTAATTTCTCAGTTAGTGATGATGATAAAACCGAGAGTTTCATGCAAATTTTAGCGCTTGCTATTCATCTTGATAATGTACTCAGGTCAAATATTAATTTTGCTTAATGTTAATACATATGAGGCATATTGCATATCTCAAAAAATACAGAAGGATTCGAACAGAGGTGATGTTTAGAGTATTGCATTAGTTAGTTATGTACTAACCTACTGATTACTGCATATATCTGAACTGCCATGTCAAGTTACTACCTATAATTTAATAATTGAAAGTAATGAACTTATATTATATTTACTACATATACGATTAATTTGTTGGGTCGTGTTCGAGTAAACATTCCAGGATACATATAGACAGTCTATTTCCATATCTAATTTTCTTTCAAACATATTTCTTTGTTTAATTTGTTTCCATGTTGCTTGCAGAGACAATCAAAACCTGTCTCATTGATGGTAATCACTAATCACGAGGTAAATGACATTTGGAGCGGGCACATAAAGATATCAATAATACATAGTTGCTCCATTTTTATCTAAAAGCTTTTGAATCTGGTAGCATTTATACCGATGATCAAAATACAAATTTATCTTCATTAATTATACATCACAATTAATTACGTTAGATAACAATTTTAAGTGCGCTCGATTGGTTTATGCAATTTCTGTATAATATATTTCTATGTCACATGAGATCTCGGTCTCTTATTCATAGCAGTAGCATTGTTCTATGTACTGAATTAAGTTGTACCGCAGTGTAAACAAAAAATAATTCTTGCTGAGTTATTTTAATGAGATTACTGTTGAGTAAAATGCTAATGCATATACCTTTATATGTTTGGCTTTTAATAGTTAGGCATTAGTGGTATTAAACGTATATATATGGTTTACTAAGACGTCACTCTGAATGTATATGTACCTCTGTGAGTGAAGTAAAATAATTATTTCCCATCTTTGATAGTAAATATGATATACACTCACATTATAAATATACAATAGTCAATTTGTACAATTAACCATATGTTGCATATAGACAAATTTTCACATATTTTTTTAACAATATGGCATCTAATCTTTTACGTGTGAACTTGCAAAATTCATTAATGAAACTATGATATAGCACCATGTATAATGTAAATAAACTTTTGGAATCAAACACAGAAATCCATACAAAATACACACTAGCCCGTGCGAACGCACGGGTTGACGACTAGTCCATATAGCTCTTGACAATTCTTGTCCTAACTCCATGGAGTGAACAGGTTGGTACTAACTCATGAGTATACTTGTTTTTGTTGCTGCTCCACACAGCCCACATAAGTGCGATTGCAATACCAGCCTCTTCTTCGCTGATACACGTTGGGTCTAGTAGATCCCTAGTCCACTTTAGAGGGTGGAACCAAGGAAGAAGCTTGAGCCCAAAAGAGCATCTAGCTTCATCTCAAAATAGTAATGCATTTTCACAACTGATCAAGGCATGGTACATCAATTCCTCCCTGTTACCACACATGGGGCATGTGGCATCTTCATGGATATGTCTCTGAACTAATTCTCCTTCAGTGAGCATAAAACCCTTCAGTCCCCTCGACCAAAAGAATCAGATGTTCGGTTGGACACGAATCTTCCACAAAGCCTTCCAGGTCTCTTCACCACCCAAAGAACTAACGACGCTTCTTGCAAATTGCATTGCCTCTCTTTAAAACTGGGTACGCAGATTGACCGAGAATGTACTCGATCTATCCCATTCCCATGCCCATAAATGTTTGGTAGGCACTCTTGGCCTAGGCATGTTAAGAATGGTTAACGCATCAAGAGATATAAAGAAAAATCTTCTAACCAACTCATCATTCCAATTTCTAGAACCTTCGTCCGAAATATCCGCCACCAAGTACACTGTTTCTTCAGATAGACTACCAATAGACTTCACTGTGGTCATACTAGCAATCCACTGATCATGCCAAATCCATGTTGTCATCATGTCGCCCAATCAATGTATCAGGCCTTGCTTCAGTACTCCCCTTCCTTGAATAATACCCCTCCACGTAGCCGACGCACTGTTCGGACACCCCGTGTTGAGAAATTACAATCTGGGTAGTACCGCCTTCGAAGAACATGGGAAAAAAACTATCAGGGTTACTCAATAGCCTCAATGCCTCTTTAGCCAACATTGAATCATTGAATAATTTCCAATCCCGGAAACCTAGCTCCCTTTGGACTTCGGAATTGCCATTTTCTCCCAAGACTGCCAATGCATGCCTCTTCTGTTGAGTGGTCCAGCCCATCAATTCTTGGACATGTGTCATAACTTTACAACACAATCCTTTTATGAGATTGAAGAAGCTCATAGAATAGGCCTGCGATACGTCACAAACATATCTATTTTTTTATTGTTTCATGCTATTATACTATCACTTTTATATATTTTTTATTGCAATTTATATTAGTTTTCTGGACTAACCTATTAATTTAGTGCCCAATATCAGTCGTCGTTTTCTACTTGTTTTTGGTTTCACAGGAAATCAATATTTAGGAAGGTTAAAACACGATCGATGCCAATTTTTAACGAGTTTTTCTGGATGACAAAGGGCTCTAGAAGCTTTGGAGGAGGACCAGACGTGCACTAGGGGGCCCACACAGCCAGGTGGGATGCCCTGGCCCTAGGGAGTCCCGTCAAGGAGTGTGAGGCCCATAGATACCGCATTTGCCTCCCTCCACCGCCATAAATATCTATGAATACCAAAACCCTTCGCCATATTTTTAGAAGCATTTTATGATCACTGCAAGTTCCTGTTTCGCAAAGATCCAATTCGGAGGCATGTTTCGGAGCTCTGCCAAAGGGGGAAGCCATTGTTGGAGTCTTCTTCATCACCCTTGCTGCCTCCATGTCCATGTGTGAGCAGTTCCATTAGGATCTTAGGGTCCATAGTAGTAGCTATATGGTTCTCTTTCTTTTGGATCTTCAATACCATGTTCCCGTGAGCCTTCTCACAAGATCGGGATCAATTCATTGTAATCAGCGATGTGTTTGTTGGAAAATGATGAATTGTCACTTTATGATTAGATTGTTCATTGAAATCATTGATTCTTTGGAGGTTTTTTGTTGTATAATTAAATACCTTTGAATGCTCTCCAATCTATCTATCTATCTATCTTGTTTGGCCAACTTCGACGGGTTTTTCTTTAGAGGGAGTGGTGCTTCGTAGTGCGCTCAATCTTATGATGCTCTAACGCAGTGACAAAATGAGCTAAGGCACGTATTGTATCAATAGTCGAAAAGGGGGTATCAGTCTCGATTCGTAAGGGCCTTTAGTCCCGGTTCTTGAACCGGGACTAAAGGGTCGTGAGTAATGCCTCCCCCCTTTAGTCCCGGTTCTAACACGAACCGGGACTAAAGGCCCTCCACGTGGCCACTGCGAGCAGCCTAGGCAGGGGGGCCTTTGGTCCCGGTTGGTGGCACCAACCGGGACCAAAAGGCTTCCACATGTCAGCAGCTGAGGTTTTTCTTTTTTTCAAAAAAAAGTGGCTGGTTTAGGGGTTTTGGGGGTTAATTTTAGGTTGTTATTAGCTAGCTAATAGAGAGAAGTGTCCTCTCTTATACTGCTATGTTCATTTCACCCGCTGATATATAATAACTCATGCATGCTCGCATCATACATCATCATATATAATAACAAGTCCTACTAATCATGCATCATCATACAACTTCTACTCGTTATTAATAACAAGTCATACGATCATCATCCTCATAGTCATCGAACCCAACCCTACATAATTGTTCTTAGCACATGATCATCAGTATCAGGTAGGACCTAAACACCCTTAAGGTAAAATAGCATAAAATAATATAGACCCTGACTCTCCATTATGAAGAATGGAGATCATTCTGTCTCCAATTCTTGCGCTTCGCCTCCTTTTGCTTCCAAGGAGCTCCTTACGACTATCCATACATTTTTTCCATTCTTTGATTGTCATGTCTCCACTTCTTTTAGAAATCCGGTATGGACAATTGAGATTTGTAGGACGACCTGGTTGTATGTTCAAAACATCAAGACGACCGTGCGTATACATCAGATGAGGCACACAATCATTCGGGATTATCTGTTGAAAAACATAGTAATAACTTCGTAGTTAGCAATGATGTACTAGTTTTAGAAGTATTTAAAAAAAGATGCAAGGATGTCGTAATAGTAAAAAATCTTACCAGGGTATCTCCATGGTAGTTACCGTAGTTCAACACGTGCACTAGTGACACGTATTGACCATAATGTTGAGGAGTTCGATTGTAGACATTGTAATTCTCAAGATCAATACAAAATGCGGTCAGATGAATTTTCTCCTTATAAGTTAATTCGGAGCCATCGGTGTAGTTGGTTTTGTCTACGATTGTCCGCACATTCTTTGAAGAATGAAAATAAGCTGTCAATGGAAACAAGCTGTCAACTATTTTGAAATAAACAATATAAATTACTTAATAACTATGTTAAGCTCACATGGGGGAAGAATTGGAGGTGTATCCACAAGGACCCAAATGCATATATTGTCTTGCTGGATTGTAGGATCATCAAGATCTATGGTGACAAGCATACCCTCATTAAAACCATACATCTTGCAAAGTGCTTCCCAATTTTTGCAACCAAAATGGGTTACACTCTCAGCATTGTACATCTTTACTTGAAAATCCACACCATGATGGGTCCTTAGGAGAATTTTTTGGTTTCCATACTTTCATGGTCTTCAAAACCCATCCTCTCCAAGACATAGCGTCTTGTATAGCATGAGATAAGCTAGACGAATTGGAAAAAATGAAAAGTACATGATAAAATAGTTGAAGTCGTGCTTAATTACGAAAAAAACTATTGTCGTCGTTGTGTACTGTATGAACATCGAAGGTCTCCTCGAGCTTAATGCTGAAGCGCCGATCTTCGTCCAGCTCAATGAACCTGTCGCACATACCTCAGTCGTCGTGGCACCAGTCCCACTCCCCCGGACGGTTTTCATCGTCCGAGTACGACATTTCCGGGCTAAGTTCATAATTCAAATATTAAATATATGTACTAAAAAACCTAAATTAGATCATTATTATTAATCACGGGTTGACTATCGGTGATGGTACGTAACTCCTCCTTTCATTCCCGAGTGCATTATTACAACAAATTGTCTAGCACACGGGAATGAAGGAGAAGCTACCCCCACGACGGCGTGGATGATGGAGGGGGCTCCTAGATTTCTGCATAGAGTGCTCTTCAATTTTAGCATTCAAAGTAGGAGTATTTTTCCAATATGAGCATTCAATAAGCAAAACCAAATCATAAAATAAAGTAGTATTCAAATTAGCATGCATTCAATTATAACCAAAAATACATCATCTCTTGTGTCCGTAAATCGTCGAATACTCTTCGAATACTATCATACATATAACATCGCTAATTAATACAGCTAGAACCATAGCGCCCGACGGGTATCGTCGCGGGCGGTGGACACCCAAAGATAAGGAACGATCACAGGATCATAGCTCCAGTGAGATCCCTGAAGAACCTGCCAGGTATTGTCGAACCTGCCCTCCAACGCAACCATGTAGCAACGGACGTGCTCGTCCTCCTCGCTGACACGGTGATGTACCACCTCCGCGGTGTCCGGAAGCCTCGGCACCGTCACTGACCCACACGACCGCCACCAAACAAGGATTGGGTCAACAACGGGCTGCCTCCTTACCAACCTACGTCCCCCAGAAGGTAGCACCTCCCAATACCAGCCCGGCGGAGCCCAGTCACGAACATGGCCCCGATCAAGCAGGCCTCCACCACCGCCGAGTCGACGACGACGAGGATGCAGGATAGGCATCGTCGACGTCGATGCGGGAACTACTTCTATATATAGTTAAATAAAGTAGTTTTATTAATTAAATCAACTAGTTCAACTACTAAGCACTTACTATAAATAAATAAAGTAGTACTTATTAAAAATAAACTACTTTTAATAAGTACTACTTACTAAAAATAAACTGGTTTAACTATAGTTCTATTATTTTTCTAACTAATTTTCCTATACATACACAATAAATTGACAAAGAAAATACTATGAACAAAAAAATCATTAAAATTCTATGAACAAAATTAGAACAGAAAAAAAAATCATATAAATTCTATGAACAGAAAAAAAATCATAAAAAATTTGACATCTATATTACTTACACAATATGAAAAAAAATTGACATCTAAATTACAACAGAAAAAAATCATAAAAATTTGACATCTAATTACAACAGAAAAAATCATAAAAAAAATCTAAAGAATATGAACAAATTAATTATACAGTATGAAAAACAAATCTAACAGAAAAACCTATGAACTACACATCTAAATTACTAGACATCTAACAAAAAATCATTAAAATTTGACATCTAAATTACTTTCACAATATGAAAAAAATTGACATCTAAATTACAACAGAAACAAATCATAAATATTTGACATCTAAATTACAACAGAAAAAATCATAAAAAAAATCTAACACAATATGAACAAATTAATTACACAATCTGAAAAAAAATCTAACAAAATTACTACACATCTAAATTACTACACATCTAACAAAATTATTACACATCTAAATTACTACACATCTAAATTACTACACACATCTAACAAAAAAAATCTATAAACTACAAAACAATCTAACTTACGGCGACGGCGAGGTGCGGCGCGGGGAGGGCGGGGCGGCGACGGCGTCGGGGCGGCGCGGGCCGGGGCG
>NC_041385.1:767655288-767663246 GCF_002162155.2 Triticum dicoccoides
ACCGGTTGGTGCCAGGAACCGGTACCAATGCACCCCTTTAGTCCCGGTTGGTGCCACCAACCGGGACTAAAGGCCCTATGCTGCCCGCGTCGCGGCACGAAAGTTTAGTCCCACCTCGCTAGCTAGGGAGCTCGAGAGTGGTTTATAAGCCCCAGTCTTGCTGCCCTCTCGAGCTCCTCTCAAATGCAGGCTTACGGGCCTAAACTCACTATATGTGCCTGTGGGCCTATTGGGCCTATTGCGGCCTGAATCCTGGCCCATTGTTAGGTTTCTAGTCGTATTCAGGTCATGGTAGCCCTTTAGGTGGCACTTTTTTTTTAATTTATTTTATTTTTTTCTTTGAATTATTTATTTTCTTTTGATTTTTGCTTTTTTTATTTTTTTCTTTTAGCTCAGATTAATTATAATCTTTCTAATTACTTATTTATTTTCTTTTATGATATTTTTTTGCTATTAAAGTTTGTAACAAAATTCTAATTACTTATTTATGTTCTTTTATGATAATTCTTTTTGTTTTTAATGTTTTGAACAGAATTCTAATTACTTATTTATTTTCTTTTATATAATCCTTTTTGCTATTAAAGTTTGTAACAAAATTCTATATAATTTTAGTTTCAATAATACTAGAGGTTTATAAAAGTTTTTTAGTTGATTCCTTCAGTACCAGTTCTAAGGCTGTTACAAAGGCATTTTATTTGGTACAGATTTTAAGGCTGGTGCCCCACGAGCACCTTTTAGTACCGGTTCGTGCCATGAACCGGCAAAAGAGTTTTTTAGTTGATTCTTTCTGCAGCTGTTTTTTAGTACCACCTCGCCAAGCGAGAGACACTCGCAGCGGTTTATAATCCCCGAGTGCAGAGACGATGCAGAAGAGGCTCAATGCTAACCTGCACGTTGCTTAGCTTTAAGCCTTGAGGAATAGGGTAGACTGCATGGAGCTATGTGCAGTGCAGTTTACACTATTTCGAAAGGCTTGAAGCTAATTAACGAGCATTGCGCCTCTTTTTTATTTTTAAAGACTTATTACAACTCAAAAATAAATAGAAAAAAATAAATATAGCAGAAAAGAAAAAAAACTATATAAAAAACTACTCAGAAATAAATAGAAGAAAAAATAGTTGTGATTAACTTTACTAAAAAAATGAACATAGATGCGCTTATAGAGAAAATTAGACCTAAATTCATAATAAATTTCTACTAACTTCAGAGAAATTCAATATGAATTTAGGTCAAATTCCCTGTATAAGGGCATCTATTTTCACTTTGAGAGGAGCACAACAAGGCAGAGAGGGAGGGGCTTATAAACGGGTGTGAGCGTCCTTCGGTTGGCGAGGTGGGACTAAACTCTGACCGCAACGAGGACCAACCCGTTAGTCCCGGTTCGTGCCACCAACCGGGACTAAAGGGCAGCCTTTGGTCCCGGTTCGTGGCACCAACCGGGACCAATGGTGGTGGGCCAGGAGCGAGGCCCATTGGTCCCGGTTCGTCCCACCAACCGGGACCAAAAGGTCCAGACGAATCGGGACCAATGGCCCACGTGGCCCGGCCGGCCCCCGGGGCTCACGAACCGGGTCCAATGCCACAATTGGTCCTAGTTCTGGATTGAACCGGGACTAATGGGCTAACCCGGCCTGGACCAATGGCCCCTTTTCTACTATTGTATTGTTGCCACTAAGGATAAAACGATGGGGTCTTTTCATATTGATTAACTTCTTCCTGTCTATATTACATCATCTTGTTTATTGCGATACTCTATTTTTTGCAAACTTAATACCTTGAGATGCATGTCGCATAGCGGTTTTGGGGTGAAGTACTAGTACTATGCAGTTGGACTGGTCTACTTATCAAGTACATAATGCCTATATGAGATTATGCCATGAATGATCGTAGTCATCAATATTGCAATTTAGTCAATTGCCCAACTATAATTTGTTTACCATGCCAATGGCCTGTTTTCTAGAGAGATGCCACTAGTGACCCTATGACCCCTTGGGTCTATTCTCCATTACTGATTTTTTTCTTCAAAATTGCTACTATTACCTTGTTACTTTGATACTATCTATCTCTATCATTTGCAACCCTCTCGCCATGTTTGGGACGAGTGTGTTTTGTGCACAGGTGTTGTTGACTTTACTAGCTTGGGATACTCCCAAAGGATTGATAACCTTGGTTCTCTAACCGAGATAAATACTTGCTACCAATATGCTTTACCCTTACACTTGGGGGAATCCCAACAACTCCCATGGGAGTAAGCAGTCGGTAACCCTTGAATCACTGACTTAATTAAGATGCACCCCATTTCTTGCATAGGAGATCTTTTTGCCACACCAAACTTGTACCCTCGATCTTGCTTGCTCATCAATATGTTCAAATTGTTGCTCTGCAATCCTCCCTGCCGTCGTTTCTAGAGCAAGGTACTTCTCCGCGAGGGTCTCCCTTTGGATATTCAAGGTATTCCGGACCCCACTCTTACTGAAGTTCCATAGTTAGGGCTAAAAATAACAAAGTCTTCAACTTGTTTGCACTTTGACCATAGTCAAGGCTATAAGCTTGTAGGGTTTCATTGAGATGATGTGCACTCCGATTATCAGCCTTCCAGAAGACTAGATAGTCGTCAAAAAAATTGGTGAAACACCCACAATGATCGGAGCCTTACTCGTATACCTTTATCAGTCCACCTACCGTCATAATTCTTCGACATGCATGATAGGCCCTCTCCACATATCAAGAAGAGGAATGGAGAGATCGGATCCCCTTGCATCATCCCTCTGGATGGACGAAAGGAATGTAGCAGCTCCCCATTGAATTTCACCTAGAAGCTTACTACATTAACACATCTCATAATCTAGAGAAACCAACTCTTCTTAGCAACCCAATGAAGCATATCACCTTACAGATACTCCCACACGATGCAGTCATATGCTTTCATCATGTCAATTTTAATGGCCGCCCAAACCTTGTTTCCTTTCTTTCTCTTCATTGCATGAAATGCACTTATATGCAGTAATTACATTATTGGTAGTAATTCTCCCAGGCACAAAAGTGCTTTGCTCCCCAACTATAATCACATCAAGAATCTCATGAAGATGGTTACCCAACACCTTAGAGCAAACCTTATAAATGATATTACATAGGGAACCGGGCCTATACTGAGTAATATTGCGAGGATTTTTAACCTTAGGGGTAAAAAATAATCACCGTTTTATATACCGCTTCCGATATATGACCCCCATTTAGGAAGTCCATAACCGCTCTTGAAACATCATCCTTAATTAAGGGCCAATGTCGTTGGTAGAATCTGGCGTTAAAGCCATCCTCCCTAGGGGCCTTTGAAGGCCCATTCGGAACAAGGCCTTCTCCACCTCCTCCGACTCAAACGTACAATGAAGTTGTTCATTCATCGCACCAGTTACTTTAGATGGAACATGATGTAACTTCTCGTCCACCACAAGCTCATCTTGCGGTGCATACAAGCATGTGTAAAAGCCCTTGGATTTCAACACGTATATACTCTTTGCTTTCACATAATACACCACTAGCATTTTCTAGGGAAGAGTCATATTCCTCTCTCTCTCTCGTTGCACTCGACCGAGCATGGAAAAATTCCATGTTCCGATCTCCTGCTCGCAGCCAGTATACACAGGAGTACTGTTGTTGTGCCATGATCTTCTCCCTGTGCAAGAGCTCATTCAGCTATCGGGCCAACTCCTTCTCAAGCGAGAAGATACACGGTATATCAAATTACCCTTCTCTTGTTTAAACCCCTTTCGGAGTTTCTTATTAGAGTCCCTACTCCCGTCGGACTCAACTGACACGTTTTATTCATTCACATGCCTTGCCCCATCCAAATCCATGAGCAAAAATTGACTTGATGTAGAAGTGTGCATATTGTTATTGCCACTGTTCAAGAATCCGTCCGATCAATCAGTTAAAAGACCAGTTAATCGCTATTCATAGGGTGATCGAATCGAATAGCACATATTCATCGTGTTAATTTGTCAGGCCGATTAATTAGCCAGTTAAACCGATTAATCAGTTGTTAGGTCAATTAATTGCTGCGGACGCATTAACCTGTGGGCAATCAAAGCCCAAAAATTTCCCTTCAACCCCTCACATCCCCCTCTCGCTCCTCAATAGCTACGATTTGAACAAACAATAGCATATTTTGATATATTACATAGCTGATAGCATGAGAATATGATATAATACATAAAAAAACTAGATACATTTTGGCAATTCGTATTAGATGTACCGATTAATGGTCGAGCGAATAATCTAGTTAATAGGCCGATTCACCGACTAATCACTACTCCCAAGCCAACCGAGCAGCTACCAGTTATCGATTTCCTGACCAATGGTTATTGCCCATGTCAACTCGACGATAAGCTGAATTATTATTTCCTCTCCCTCTACGTTGCCATTATCAGCAACACCTCCTCCTGCCACATTAAAACGATATGCCGCATCTCTAACTTCCCCATGACCTGTCTTTGGTGGAGATGTAGTCTCATCTGTGTCTTCCACTTCTTCTTCCTCCTCTAGCCAGTCCCCTTTTATTGTACCTTCGCATGTCCTTGACTCACCTGCTATCCATTGCTCCAACTCGTTCTCATACCCAGCCACCTAATTCTCTCTTTATACGGAGCCACCCTTTTGCATCCCTTTCAGACAGGTAGGAAAAAACAGATCTGCATGTCATAGCAAGCCACACCAAAAATAGAAAATGCGACATATTCTGATACGGGATATCATAGAACTTGATTTAGTTCGTTTGAGCACACCCAGGGCCTCTTTGATTGTAGGATTCTAAGGACATGAAATGAAAAAAAATACATAGGATTGAAATGTCACGGTCATCTCAATCATACATGATTTAGGGCAGTTTGATTGCATTATAGGAAAAAACAAAGAAATCTTTCAAAGAGGTTTAAGAGCATCTTCAATAGCCGCGCTATATACGCACCGCGCTGAAAAAGCAGTGCTTTTAGCGCGTGCGCTAGCGTTCCAGACGCTCCAGCGGACGCGCAAAAACCGCGCGCGCGACATGTGTAATTCAGCGCGCGGGCAGAAACGCCATCGCGCGTCGCTTATTTGCTGCGCCCACTCCCGCGCGCTGGACTCTCGAGCGCTCGCGCACAACTCCACCTACCCATCCAACCGCGCTGCTGCCGCCGCCCGCGCCATCCTATTTTTCCGAAGACCGTTCCGGCGCTTCCCCGGTCTCTCCCCGCGTGACCGCGGCTTCCTCCGTCTCTCTCTAGTCAGCGCCGCCCGTTGCACGCGGTAGTCCTCCGACGAACAGCGCCCGGCCGCCCACTGCCGCTTGGCGCCCGCAAGGTGTTCGACAAAAGGCCTGCAAGGTATGTATTGCTTCCAACTTCACATTTTTACATGAAATTTGGTGCATGTTGTTTATAGCCTAGTTTTGAACATTTTAGATGAGTTCGTCATATGATTCTTTCGAAAAAGAATTTGATATGGAAGAGGAGGAGGATCTTGCAATGATCCTAGCTATGCACATCAATAAAAAAACTGAAGCACGGTGGTTCGGTTATGGGTCGGCAAAAAATTTGGAGGGATAGGATTGATGCCCACAACAGATTGATGAGGCACTATTTTGTGGAGAATCCCACATACCTCGAGTCGTACTTTCGTCGCCGGTTTAGGATGAGCACCGAGTTGTTCAGGCGCATTGCAGAGAAACTAGCGAGCCATGACCGGTTTTTTCAGTAGAGGAGGAATGCCGCCGAAAAGCTCGGGCATAGCACCTTTCAGAAGGTGACAACCGCTTTGCGTATGTTGGCATACGGTATCCCCGCTGATATAGTTGATGATCACTTGGCCATGGGTGAGAGCCAAGCCATCATGTGTGTCAAGCGCTCCGCAGTCGGAATTGTGCAAGTGTTTGGCCCGGAGTACTTGAGAACTCCCAATGTCGAAGACGTCGCAAGGCTATTGGAGATGAACAAAGCTCGTGGGTTTCCAGGTATGCTTGGTTCAATAGATTGCATGCATTGGAGTTGGAAGAATTGTCCAAAGGCATGGCATGATCAATTCCACGGACAAAAAAAGGGTTCCACTATAATCCTTAAAGCGGTGGCCAATCAAGAGACTTGGATTTGGCATGCTTTTTTTGGAATGCCTGGATCTTTGCATGACATCAACGTTGTCAACCGGTCACCACTGATGAGTAAGACTGTAAACGGTGAACTGCCACCGGTGCAGTTTGTAGCTAATGGCTGTACATACAACCATGGCTACTATCTTGCGGATGTCATCTACCCAAAGTGGCAAACATTTGTGAAGCCGTTGAGAAAACCAGAAGGTAAGAAATATCTTGATTTCCACAATGCTCAGGCGGCGGCTAGAAAAGATGTGGAGAGAGATTTTGGGATTTTGCAAGCCCAATTTGCTATTGTGAGAGGACCGGCTAAATTTTGGGATTAGAAGATGCTTTGGTACATAATGCACGCTTGTGTGATCATGCACAACATGATCATCGAGAATGAGCATGGCCAAGATGTAGGCTAGTCTCACTATGAGCTCTTGGGACATCTCGTGCGCGTGCGGCGGAGGGCTGAAAGGGTGGCCCGTTTTATTGCCTTCTATCATGCCATTGGACGTCCGACAACGCATAATGAACTCAAGAAGAATCTCATTGAGGAGTGGTGGGCTTGAAATGGCCGCCAAAGAGCATCATGATTTGTGCGTTTGATGTTGTATTATTGAACTATTTGTTGTATTTCATGAAAGATACTATTTGTTTGAGTTGTAATAATAAATTAAACTATTTATTTTAAACTTGGTTGAATGATGTTTGTGATTTTATATATGCCATGTCTTTGTTTTGTGGATGTGTGAAATTTGTTGTGTCCAAAATGCAACAAATGTGATGTGCCGACTGCTCACGCGCGCTGCTGGAGCTGCGCGTGCTGCATTGTAGCGCGACTGCTTGAGCCAGCGCTGCGCGCCGCGCCAAACCTGGCGATGGGCATATGCCGCAAACCAAATTTTAGCGCGTCGCGCGTTGGGCGCCTGTTGGAGATGCTCTAAATGAATGCTAGAAATTCTATCATACAATCCATAGAAAACATTCCTATATGATTCAATCCTATGAATCAAACAACCAACATAGAACAAAAAAAAAATCTAATCCTCCGAAGTTTCTATGAAAACTCTTTGAATCAAAGGAGCCCTCAAGTTGAAAGTCGGCGGCTTCGAATCGTGCGTTCTCTATGTACTCCTTCCGTCCGAAAATACTTATCATCAAAATGGACAAAAATAATGTATCTAGAACTAAAATACATCTAGATATATCCTCTTTTATTCATTTTGATGACAAGTATTTTCGAAAGGAGGGAGTATGATTTTGGATGTACGTTCGCATTTTATCGTTCCTTAGATAGTAAGAATTCTGGTCTTGGTCTTACTGCTCAATTCGTTCAATGGTCATGCATGCTGCACACGATCGCTTAATGATTTGCAAATCGTACTACTAGTACTCTGAGCAGTGCTCTTTTTGCGTCGAGGCTCGTGGTGCTACGGCGAATCGGGCTGGACCAAGTCACGCTCATGTCATCGAGGCTCGTAGTGCTACGCGACACGACCCATCCATCCATCCATCCAGGCCCCGAATCGGCAACAGAAAGCAGCGCGGGGAGTCTGCAAGCGCGTAAGCGTAACCGCAAAGCGGAAACCTGTCATACAGTACACACGACCGTGGCCCGGAGTAAAAAGCAGCAGCGCCTTCCCTCCCCTCCCCTCCCCACCCCACCCAACCCCTCCCAGCGGCGAGGCAAGAAAACCCTCTCTTGTCCCCTCCGACCGGAGATCGACCGGCGATGGCGTCCGCTCCCCGCCGCGTCCCCAAGCCCGACCCCGACGCCGCGCCCCCGCTCGCCCTGGCTCCGGCGTTCCCGCTCACGCGCGAGCTCCGCGCCGCGCTCCGCCGGGAGGCC